>NW_004524977.1:24813-37219 GCF_000260255.1 Octodon degus | reverse complement strand
CACACTCACCGGACCTGGGCTAGGACTGGGTCTGTCTAGTAGCTTTAGAAACAAAATGTTTTGTCTTAAACTATCTCTAAGGATTTTAGGGTTCAATTTTATATAATAGTTATAATATTTATCAATAATTTCCAGGAAATACTTTTATAAAAATAAAACATTCTTATAGCTGCAAAGTCATGATAATTTTATAACACAATGATTGCAGAAAATCACAAATTACATTTTAAAAACATGTAGTAAAACCCCAATTAATGTTGCATAAGTCTTGCTTTATCTTGGTCTTAACCATCCTGTAGAAAAGTATAAAAATGAAGTGCAAGAAGTAAAGCCATGGAGTTGTTTTGAGCTGTAGGGGACTCAGGTCAACAATTTCTGACATTGCCAGTCAAGTGGAAGACCCAATACTATTATGGACTATTGGACTCTTTTAGAATGTTTTGCTGAGTTAACACCCCTATAATATTCAAATGATAGAACTAAACAAAAAAGGGGATACAGATGAATGTCCATTTTGTATCTGCGTATTCAAAGTGGTTAGGATAGATATATAGTTACATTCTCTTAATGAATAGAGGGATTTGTTCTAATAGTGTTTAAATAAGACATCATGTCTGCATCTTATACAGCAAATAACCACTAGGAAGAGAGTATGCAATGTGTTAATTATTGAAACTGTTCTACCAATTAGATTTGAAACTGTATCATTACTATATGTTTCTCAATAAAATTATGGAAAAAATAAAAAAATAAAATACATTTTCTACTAGAGAAAGAAATCTTTGGAATGTTGAACTTTGCTAGGGTTGAACCATGATTTGCAAATTGAATTGGATTTGTCACGTACTGCATGAACCAGCTATAATATTTTTAGTATAATAAAACAACAATGGTAGACAGAAAAATATTCTTTAAATATTTATGTAGCTATGATATAGCATGAAAATAGAGCAGTCAAACACTATTTGTAATTTTTGTGTGAGTCAGAAAATCCGTCTTTGACAAAAACATCCATTTGCTCTGCTTCAAAGACATTACTTTGATAGATAATTGAGGTTGAAATAACTGATTGATATCTTACAGGAGATCCTCCTAATATTGATTGCATGTAAAAGTGCCAGGAAGAGAAATATAGGTGGAGATGGGACTGACAGGAGCTATCACTAAATTTCAAACCTGAAATGAGAATCTTGTTGACAGCATGTAGTCAGCAGAAAATAGTTTCCACTCTAAAATGATCTTCTAAGTTTCAATGTCTGTCTATCCTTAAACCAAAATATTTTTGCAATACAAATCTAGTATGAAAGAATGAAACTGACCTTGAAATCAAGTCAGGAGGATGAGCTTCCATCTGGGTTCTTACTACTAGCTCTGTACGGGAGAGTAATAGCTTTAGAAACAAAATGTTTTGTCCTTAAACTATCTCTAAGGATTTTAGGATTCAATTTTTTTTTAAACTCTGATCCTTGTTTAAGCATTGTAGAATTTACATATATATAAATAGAGCTTGAAAGACAATGTATGTAGGGTGGTGGGAAACATGGCTAAATTAAAAAAATCAAGCAAATATAGACACATAATTTGTATACTAATGCACACAAAATTATGTGCATATCTCTGTGAGAGTGTAAAGTAACGCTGGAGTGGGATTTAAAGAACAATCCCTTTCACCAGTGTCTATTGTAACCTTCAGATTTCATCTTTCTCTTTCAGGTTCTCATACTAAGGAGACAATATGATGTTTGCACATATGGGTCTGATTTATTTCACTTTAGAGTCTGTTCTATAGTTGCTTACATTTACAGAGAAGAGAATCAAATTTATCCTGTTTTATAGTTGAATAATACTCCATTGTGCAAAAAATGTCACATCTTATCCATTCTTTGGTTGATGGGCATCTGAATTTTAATTTTTTATTCATTTTAATGAGAAAAAAGATAAAATAGCAATGAAAAGTTTCAAAATAGGCTAATAGGGCAGTTACAATAATTAATACATTCAATATTATTGTCTTTGTGGTAGTTACTCAGAGGACATGATGCCCACATGATATATTGCCTGAATAATATTAGTAAAAACTTATTCTCAATGAACAGAGAGAAAGTAGCTATATATCTATCCTAACTTCCTTCTGTATACAATTATTATTATTATTGTTATTACTATTATTATTAGTAGTAGTATTAGTATCTCTTTTTTCACAACAAAATGGTCCCAAATTTTCTGATCTAGGAGATTATAGGGCTACAGAGGAGAGTGCCTAAGGAGAGTCATCAAGGAGAAACAATTCTCTCAGGCTCTCATAGAGAGCAAATTGGTCAAGTAATGACGGTGACTCAGCCAGATGGCTAACACTGCCAAAAGATCTACAAGGTGCTGTATATGGTTTCAGGGTAAATTTTTAGGGCATTTGAATGACCTTGTCAGATACAAAAGTTATTTTTAGTTATATAGGCCTTGCTTTAACTTGGTCTTAACAATCTGGGTTGTTTCCAGGATTTAGCTGTGACAAATTGCACTGCTATAAACATGGGTGCACACATATTACTGTGTTGTGAGGTTTTCAGTTCTTTTAGAAAAAAACCCAGAAGAGAAAGAGCTGGCTTGAATGGGACCTCCAATCCTAACTTTTAAAGGAATATCTACACTGATTTCCATATTGGTTGTACCAGTCTGCACGACCACCAACAGTGCAGAAGGGTTTCTTTTTGTCCACAGCCCTTCCAGCATTTGTTTTTTGTCACTAGTAAGAGGGAATGAACTTATTCAAAAGGAAAGATTTACTGAGTTGAGTAGAAGGATAGGCGAGGGATTAGGGGAAAGAGATTTATCTATGTATGTAAGCAGGATGGTTTGGACAACTGTGCTGTGTATATCTGCTGGTCTATGGAAAGAAGCAGTTAAGGCTTTGTTTCATCTCCCATTTTCAATTGTTTCTCCTTTTTGTCTTCTTAATTTCTTATACATTTCTTTTTTCTTCCAATTTTACATACACATATCTGGTAATATGAATAACTGGAAGACAAATCTATGTATTACAACAAATACTATGAAATTCATATTACTTTGTTAAGTCAAATTCTGCATCACTTGTATTTTTTTCTGTTTTAATTTTAATTTATACTCTTTTTAAAAAAAGAACAATGCCCCTCAATCTCGCTCCTCCCCTGTAGCTATAATATCTTATTCTAGTATCAATAAGATTGGCAATTATATCCTGTAAAGAGATCTTATATCATCGTGTTCTCACAGAACTCATAAAGCTCTGTCTTCTTTCAAAGCTAAGTTATTACTTGCTGTGTCTTGTTTCTGTACTTCACTTGTCCTTCCTTCTCAGCTTCCACAGAATATCTCACTTGGTCAAATGTATAAACTAGAACTTTCCTTTGCTCTAATGCCCACATTTTGGAAGTGAGTTCAGGTAGGTTGATATGCATCTAAAACCCTGGAAATAAATCCTTGTTTTCCACATTAGCCTCTTTGACTTCTTGTGTTCTGCAACCTTTCTGATGAACAAGAAGGGGCCAGAGATGAAAAACTTGCTGCTTTCATTGCCTGCATGTCAGTCAGAGTCCAAGCTGTGTGTGCCCTGAAATCTCTGTCTCTCCCCTGTGAAATTTAGTTCTGCAAGGATATCTTCTCTTCCACAGCCTGTTGATCTTTCTCCTATCAGCACAAATGGATCCTGAGAGGATTCAGGATGATTTTGGAACAACAAGCATGCTATAAGACCCTGGCAAGCTTTAGGGGTCCTAAGGGAGAAAACCAATCCCATTGGTATGGAAGGTGAACCTAATCAGCTCCTGGTGTGGGTAACTAGTTTAATGATGTATCTGACATGGATTTGGTCAGATGAAACTTATAAGCCAAATAGAATGTAGGGGAAGTCCACAATGATAATTGCTCATAACAACTCCTGGGAAAAGCCTGTGCCAAGAGCAGCTCTCAGACAAATCTGTTTCTTGGATAGGGATAGGGCCACAAGGAAAGTACCAAGTGGAATGCAGGAGTGAACTGTGAGAAGAAAGTGTCAGAACTATTTGAGTAGCCCACCACAGAAGTGGCTTTAGAATGTAGCTGGGATGAAAAGAGTTGAGAAAGAAAAGGTGTACGTGTGTGTGTGTGTGTGTTATGTTTGTGAGAGAATAAAATATATGTGTGTCTAAGTCAACTGAGCTCAGCTGGAGACTGAGGGAGAAAATGGCCTAATGGGTCTGAAAATTAAAATAATTTAAATAATAATTCATATGATAATGAACAAAGATATGAATAAGCTGTTTAACTTTAGTGTGCAAAGATATATAGACAGGGTGCCTCAGGCAGTCTAACAAAAGAAAAATAAGTGAAACACCATGTGACACAGGGTGATGATGGCAATAAGTCTAAATGGGAACCAAGACAAAAATAAAATGCCTGAGCATCCAGCTGGTTAAGTGGCTAGGCTAAAACAGTTATAGATCCAAAAGTCATAAGGCCAAGTACATCTGCTGAGACTTGAGGGGCAAAACACAGCTTGTCTTTTCATTTCAAAGTGAGCACAGAGTTAAATAGGGCCTGGGGCATTATCCTGGTCTGGGAGCCTCAAGGCCAGCTCTTACTCAGCATCATCAGCCTAGTGCTGCCTGCAGGTGTCTGAATGCTAGGGCAGCTCCAGCGTGGGCTTGAGTGGCAAAATCCTGTTGGGCCTAAAGAAGTTTTACAAAAGAAATCAAATTATGAATTTTAACTAATTGGTAAATGTACTTTTGGTTTTCAGTTTGAGTTGATACGTATAAAACACATTTCCTGTGCACAGCAAATTCTTAAATTGAAATTACAGTATTAACTTGCTCTATTCTGTACTCTCTGTTGGTTTAAGATAAGAACAATGATTCAAGAATAATGAAAGGTCTGTGGATAGTCAATCAAATTTGCAATCTGAGGAGGAAAAAGGACATAATAAAAATTGAAAGAAGGTTGGAGAGATAGCTCAGTGGTCTAAGCAGCAGTCTGGCAAGCACAAGGTTTAAGATAAGAAACCTGAGTTCAATACCTGGCACTGTATACTGTGCACCATGAAGTCTCCAAAACTTGGAGTGGTGGCATACATCTGTAATACCAGTGCTGGGGAGGCTGAGACAGAAAGATCACTATGAGTCTGAACTATGTATCAAGATACTGTATCAAATAAAAAAAACAAATATTTAGAAGTTAAAAAAATTCAAAGAGTATAGTACTTTGTTACAAAAGGCTTATAGCAAGAAAGTTATTAAGAAGCCTACATATATGAGAGATTTATTTTTACAATGAGCAAATTTTGTATGATAAAATTTTGTACTGATAAATACATAAAAAGAGAGATAATGAAAAGACTAGAAAGCTTATGTACAAGAAAATCTTGTGGAAATAGTTTTACTGAAAAAAATATATGGTTACTTGTTGATTTGGTAGTGTTCAAGTTAATCCTTCTAAAACCTTCCACAAAGAAATCCATCAAATAAATATAAAAGAAAAATGATTAAGAAAGTGATTTGCATCACAACAGAGTAGATATGGAGAGAAAAGCATCAAAACCCACTTCATTAAAATGTATGTAGGCTAACTAGAAAAAGAGTGTATACTGGAAGCTACAGAATTAAGCTGACTCTTCCCCAGATGTTAAGAAGTCTTTATAAAATAGATTGGCCCTCCTTTGATGGTAAATCCACAGCCAGGGGGTGGATAATTGACAAAATCAATTGGTTATACATAGTATGGTGACCAGCAGCAGAGCACTATCAAAACCTCAGGATCACTTTCCCTACAATGACTCCTGGCTAAATATAGTTCAGACTAGATCCACATGGCTCTGACTACCTGCTTATTGACAAAAACTGAACAGTTTTTCTGGCATGAAAGCAACTAAGCTTTCAGAGTTGACAAGTAAGTACATAAATGAATGAATAAATAAATAAATAATCAAGCTATGTTGACAGTGGTCCTCACAAAGAAAAAAAGAACCAGAAATCATTAAGGGGCAAACACAAAGACACATACAAGAGTCAAACCACCCCAAAACTATCAGTTGAACAAAACTAGATTATGGTCAATATGCACAATGTAAAAATGTGAACAATGAGAAAATAAATGCCCCCGAATGATAACAGAAATGATAAAAATTCATAAATTAGGGGCTGCTTGCAAAATGGTATAGCTCCAAAGATTGGGGGCTAGTTGCAGGCCTCAAGGTTACCAGGACTAGGCCAGACCAAACTCCATGCTCTTAGTTACTCAGAAGCCCATAGTCAGAGTGAGGGTAGTGGTCCAACTGCTGGAATTTCTGTTAGCAGAATGCAACACTAGATAGTCACACAGACCATTAGGCCATTATCCAAAAATTATGTGACTATTGTTAGAGCCACTAGAGTCCAAAAAGAGGTAATTTTTCTGGCCTGACAAGCATACCCCAAAGTAGAGAAAGATGGGAGAGAGAGAGAGAGAGAGAGAGAGAGAGAGAGAGAGAGAGAGAGAGAGAGAGAGATCCAACATTGTGCCTCTATTTTCCAATTTTCTGTTTTCCCTTCTAAAATAGGACATACTCTAAAAGTATAGGCTCAAATTAACTTTGGGCCACAGAGATAAGGAAAATACATGGGGGCTGGGGAGATAGCTCAGTGGAATAAGCACTTGCTTGGCAAACTCAAGGGCCTGAGTTCAATTGCTAGTTCTGCAAAAATAAATAAATAAATAAATAAATAAATAAATAGAAAATACAATATAGCACAATGCTGTCATTGAAGAGTACCTGGTTCAGTTGCATATGAAATCAAAGAATAAACTCAAATGACAAAAATCACTAATAAAAATAAACTGAGACAATGGCAAAGAATAATAAAGATCATTGCACTGAAGGTAATTATTGAAAAAGCTATTCTCAACAACACAAAGATAAAACAAGCTGGGACACTTCTTCAGCAGTGTGAGAAATTAATAATAATAATAATAATAATAATAATAATAATAATAATAATAAAAACAGTGGTACTTTGAGACCAAAGAACATATGCAGAAGAGCCTGACAACTAAGGAGGAAGCTATATAAGGCAGCACAAGTCTACACTGGAAGAACTTGAATGACACAAGGCCAAGGTGAAAGAGGCCCACGGTCTGTGGGAGCAAACAGAACAAAAGTCTGCTTAATAACTACAGCTGGGGGGGCCTGCCCATTAGCTCAGGTGTTTAAGTGCCTGCTGAAACAAAGCAGTCAGGCTCAGGATGCTGTGGTTCAATCCCCTCATCCTCATGCCAAACCATACCTTCCCTGAAGGCATCCTGAGCAGGCACCCCCCAAAAAAAATTACAGCTGGCCCAAGATGATGATCATAAGCAACTAAAGTCGAAGGAAAATGCACGTGAGCATGCTGGAACAACTACATGATGAGACAGAGACAATTCAATGTATAAACAAAGAGACCTAGGAGGCTCACAAACATTAGCCAATTCAGTAGAATTGGCAGATTAGAAATAAAAGCAGAGTGATTAAAATAGTTAACAGAGACACATACCTCAACCAAGATGCAAATGCAACTAAGGCACAACAAATTACAGTGACACATACAAGAAGAGATGGCATAATAGGAAAGAAAAAATTAGTAAACATGCAAAAACATGGTATCTAAGAAGATCTAAAAAAATTTTGACAGGTTTCAGAAGCAAATGTTCAAGTCAAGACTCAATAGGTAGAGTCAGCCAAACATGAAAGACTATCAAACATGAGATCCAGATGTCATGCCTAGGGCTGGAGACAACTGAGTGCCGATGTGGTAAGGAATAAAATTGAAATATAGGCTCTACATACATTTACAGAGGAAACAAAAACCCAAAAGCAACAAGCACAAAGGGACATGCAGAGCTTGTGAAGACAAATGCCAGAGGAGAGCCAACACAAGAATGAAGCTGAGGGAAAACTGACCCTGCAAATGAAGGCTAAAGCTGAGACAGGTCAAAAAAATAAAGAAAAACAAAAAGAAATGACCTCCACATTCACTAGAGGAACTGTTACTACAAGCCAAGGAGGCAAAAGGCAACTGCTACAGACAGAGACAAAGAGACAAAAAAACCACACCAAGTATAGGTAGCCCTAGAAACATGTAAATTGAGCTTAGAGACAAAGCTACAAGGCAAGTATAACTCCTTTGCAAAAAGATGACACAGCTAAATCACATCCTACAGGACAAAAATTTAAAAATGTCCCAGGTGTGAGAGAAAACAAAGCAACAGGTGCAGGAGCAGACAAAAGCTAAATGTGCTCATGGAAAGACTGAATGGGGAGTAAACTGATGACGACTAAATACCAACAAGACATTGAGGCTATGGCTACAAGCAGAGCAGATAACACAGTAGAAAGGCTTGACACAAGTTAAAGATGAAAACAAAAGCAAAAAATGGAGACTATTTAGATAAGCCACCAAAGGGATGAGAAAGAAGCTCTTCACTAGAAAGCTGATCTGGTCAAAACATTTAAACAAATCAATGAGGCCATGGCTCAGGCCTCAGACTTAGAACTGTCAGATACAATGAAGCCTTCACTCCTATATATGCATAAACAAAAACAATGACCATATCAGTTTTTACCCAGGTCATGGGATCCTGATAGAGTCTGATGATATACTTGTGAAAACAGACTCTGTAGCCCTAGGATGGTCCCATGCTTAGGATGCTTGCTGTCACAAACTTGGCTGATGATTCAGGAGGCTAATAAGTTGACTTTGGAACAATAGCTGACCATTTGGGTACCACCCTCAATTCTAACCTTAATGGGCCAGAGGGCACATCACTACTATTTCCCTTAAAAATTTCTATTTGACTGACTACCTCTAATCATAGGTCAAATTAAAGGAGATCTCTATAAATTAGGAAAACTTTCTCTGATGAGACAGATATAGGCTTTGGAAATAACCATACATAATATTCATGGTGGGATACAGGAAAATGTACCCATAAGCCTGGCCAACCCAATATATCCATCCAAACATATGGGATTTGTTTAGGTTAAAAAATAATAAATTGTGTTTTGAAATTATCTTCAAAATTTTATAAAACAAAAATTAAAAGATTATGTCAATAAATCACCTCTGAGGTTCATCTGGGATGAGCTTCATACTGTAATGTTACCTACCCCTACTGTTGTTAAAGTCACAGAAATTATTACTTAGATCTGACACAATTTACAAGCCAATGGCTTATGACAGGTGGATAAGTCAGCAGGATCCAGGGCACCAGAATCATAGGATCCTTGATGAGATCAGGCAGCACCAGAAACAACACCCCTACTCTGGTCACCCAGGAAGATGACTGGTCTACACAGGGCTGAAGCACAAGGAAGCCACAACCCTATTTTGATCATTGCAGAAGCTGACCAGTCTACACATGGCTTAAACTTCATGATCAATATCAGGATACAATGACAACATAAATCTCTTTTCCATTTTGATATAATTCTTCCTCCGCCCAATAGGGAGATAAACCCCAAAACAAGGTAAATTTTAATACTACTGACGGTCTCTATGAAAACTTATTATAAGAAGCATCGAAGTGGAAAGTGAAGTGAGAATTAAAGCGCAATCACCTTTAATCTCTCTTAACCCCCATTGTTATAACTTCTTGTTTTACTGCAGATAAGATTGGCAATTATATCCTGTAAACCAAGTTTATAACATCTTTTTCTCATAGGATTCATTAAGCTGTCTTCTTTAAAGGCAGGGTTATAAATTGCTTTGTCTTGCTTCTAACTCGCATTTTTTCTCCTACTCAGCTTCTAAAGATCAACTCCTCAGCCACATGTACTGAACTAGAACTTCTCCTTTGTTCTGACACCTAGCATTTTGTAAGAGGGTTTGACTGTGCAGCTAAATCCTAGAAATAAAACCTACTTTCTTCCTCAGTGGTCTCTCCCATCTTCTGGATTCTGAAACAACATCACAATTTTTTTCTGGTTTCAACTTTCCTTTCACATATCTGAAGCTTTTTCTTTGCTTTAAAAAAGACTTTAAATAACCTGCAACCTGCTCTTGAAGTAAGGCTTTTCAACCAAAAAAGGGACCTGAAACAGACATTTACATTTACATTGTGAAAGATTCTATTAAAATAATCCAAAAAATACATAGACATATATTTATTGAAAAGATTGTCAGTATCTACAAAAAGAAAATCTGAGTAGAGTATCATTAGTGTAATCACAGAAAAATCTGATATTATTGAAAATGTACTGAGAAATGTTAATTGGGAAGACCATTTCCTTGCAAGATAACAATTTTATATTTGGCATGTAATTTACTTTTCATTTGTAAAAACATACTTTTCTGTGATGGCACTACTAAAAATAAAGCCCATATAAAGAATAGATGAATAGTGAAATCCACATTTTACTCCTTTACTTAACATATTTTTGTTTATTAGCTCCAAAATCTTCACAGTCATCAAATTAATTAATTAATTAATTAATCTTTTTTTTGTACTTAAGGGAAGGGTCTACAGTGTGTTCAGGGTCTCACTAATAGATCGGACTGATAGCCTCCAAAGATCTGGGATTACAGGCACGCACCGCCATACCCAGACTCAGTTGCTGTCTCAGTGCATCCCAGGGATGGGGCTGGCACGGCAGGCCAGGGGATCAAACACCTGGCCCATGTGCCTTCTTACAGGCACTTTAATCTGCTGAGTTATTTGGCTGACCCTCATCAAATGAATATTAAAGGGCATATTATCAAATATACTATAATATAGTTACTAGTAAAAGATTTAAATCTCCCTTCTAGGGAGAATTCCTCCATTTGTAAGGAACAATTAACTTCATTTGCGTGGATTCAGACTCAATACTTAGAAGACACAGATAATCAACTTGATAAATATTTTTAGGAGTTTACAAATGAGTAATTTTTTGTGTGGCTCTCTCAGCCCATATTGGGGGTGGGTTGGAGCAGCACTTGGTGGTAGGGTTCGAACTGTGGTCCCTGAGCGCTTACCTAAGCTTGCCTAAGCAGGAATTTTAGACCTCTGAGCTATCTTGCCAGCCCCTGTAAATTGCTCATTCATTAATTTCTTCAAAGGAATTTTTTTGTGTGTGGCACCCTGGGGATTGAAATTAGGACATTTGCACTTGCCCAGCAGGTGCTTATGCCACTGAACTATCTCACTAGCAACAAATGGGTAAATATTAAGGTGGACTATCTCAAAGTGCTAAAAGTTAAAATGACCATATAAACATAATATTGATTTTTAATTTTTTTTCTTTTTAAATATATTTTTTACTATTACATGTTTAAAATTCATGTAGCATACAATCACATTGAGGAGTGGTTACATGTACATATTACAGCTTATTTCTTTTATAAAATTCCCTTTCCCTTTGATCCTCTTACCCCCGCCTCCTCTGATTTTCCTATCCCAATTTTTTCCCCACAATTTTATTGATAAATAGCAATGAGACAGTTTAAAATCAAATTGGTTAGACAGTTTCAATAATTAACACATTGCATACATTCTTCCCAGTGGTTAATTGCTGTAAAATAGTCGGACATGACATCCTATTTACAAACACCATTAGAACAAATCACTCTATTCATTAAGAGAATGTAACTATATATCTATCCAAACCACTTTGAATGCATAGATACAAAATGGACATTCATCTGTATACCCTTTTTTTTGTTAAGTTCTGTTATTTGAATATTATAGGTGTGTAAACTCAGCAAAATATTCTAAAAGAGTCCAGTAGCCCATATTAGTATTGTGTCTTCCGCTTGACTGGCAATGTCAGAAATTGTTGACCTGAGTCCCCTACAGCTCACCATGACAGCATGGCTTTACTTCTTATATTTCGTTTTTATACTTTTGTGCTGGATGGTTAAGACTAAGGTAAAGCAGGACCTATGCAACAAGAGTTGTAGCTTTTGGGTCTGATAAGGTCAGTGAAATCCAATAAGGATTTCTCCTGAGATCCTGTATCTCATATTGTAAAACATTTATCAGTGTCAGCCATGTGGATGAATCACGGCCATTGCTTGGCCAATGTGCTCTCTGTGCAAGACTGAGAGAATGTTTTCTCTCTATGTGACTCTCCTTAGGCACACTCTAAGTCATCCATCACTTTCCCCTTTGGCCCCATAATTTCCTGGATCAGAAAATTTGGGACACTGCCGAGGTACATGATGTTACAGTACAAATTCTCATATGTCCTGAGTCTTAATTGAACTTAGACGGTTAGAGTCAACCTTCTAAGGTCAATTAAGACTCAGGACATATGAGAACTTGTACTGTAACATCATGTACCTCGGTATTGTCCTAAATTTTCTGATCAAGAAGATTATGAGGCCAAAGAGGAAAGTGATCGATGACGTAGAGTGTGCCTAAGGAGAGTAACATGGGGAGAAAACACTCTCTCAGGCTT
>NW_004524977.1:14238-17452 GCF_000260255.1 Octodon degus | reverse complement strand
AAATAAAAATAAAAAATAAATACTAGATGAAAAATACATTTTCCATCTTATGCCTAAGATGTTTGATAGTAAGGTTAAATCCAACTCCATATGTTGTAGGGTAATAATAAGCTTCTCTTCTGGAGGGTTAACAGCCTAAGTTTTAGACCAAAAATTAGAGAAAAAGAAGGGCTGCAAGGACAGACAACATTTTGGCCCTAGCCTTTCAATGTCAGTGAAGACCTAGGACATAGGAAAACCTGTACTGTAACTCAGTGGTGTCCCAAATTTTCTAATCAAGGAGATTATGGGTCCACAGAGAAATGTGATTGATGATGTAGAGTGTGCCTAAGGAGAGTCACATGGAGCAAAAACATTCTCTCAGGATCTCACAGAGAGCAAATTGGTCCAGCAATGGTCTTGACTTATTCACATGGCTGACACTGACAGAGGATCTACAAAGTGCGGTACAGGGTTTGGGGATAAATCCTGAGGGGACTTGTCTGACCTTGTCAGATACAAAAGTTACATTTCTTGATATATAGGTCTTACTTTATCTTGATCTTAACCATCCAGAAGAAAAGTGCAGAAACAAGGTATGAAAAGTGAAGCCATGTTAATATGCTGAGCTCTGGAAGGCCCAAGTAAACAGATTCATACATTGCCAGTCCTGTGGATAACCTACTACTATTATGGACTACTGGACTATATTGGAATATTTTGCTGAATTCATGCACCTAGAATATTTGCATGGCAATTGAATACCCATCTCTGACAAAACTAAACAAAAAAGGAGATATAAATGCATAACAATTTTGTATCTATATATACAAAATAGGATAAGTATATAGTCAGTTTCTCTTAATTCAATAAGAAGAAAGATTTGTACTAATAGTGTTTGGACAGGATATCATGTCTGCATCTTGAGCTATGAATGACTATTACAAAGACAACAATATGCAATGTATTAATTGTTTGGGTTTTTTGTTTGTTTGTTTGTTTTTGCTCCACATGCCTTCAGGGCCGGTTTGGCTGGCTTGAGTTGTGGGGATCGAACCACAGCAACCTGGGCCTGACTGCTTTGTTGAAGCAGCCACTTAAAGAACTGAGCTAAGGGGCAGGCCCCCTGCAGTGTATTAATTGTTGTAACTCTCCTACCAACCTATTTTGAAACTGTCTCATTTCAATTTTTTTCTCAATAAAATTAATTTAAAAAGAAAAAAAATGTTAAGACCAAAATGTTGGCTTTTCTTGCAGCACTCCTTTTTTTCTAATTTTGGTCTGCAAACTTAGTTTGTTAATCCTCCAGAAGAGAAGCATATTGTTATTACCATACAATCTAGGCTGTTAAGCTTAACCTCACTATCTGTCTGAATATCTTAGGCATAACATTGAACAGGTATTTTTCATCAAGTATTGATATGTTAAACTTTAAGTCCCTAAAGAATATGAAGAAAAAAATTAAAAAGATTAAAAAATATTTTAAGAAGTAGGAATAAACAATTATATATTTTTACACAGAAATTTAGAAATCTAGCCATATACAGCATTGTAACAGGATAGTCCTATGACATTTTTTCCCTTGTTTTCATGTATTACCTTTTTAAAAATAAAAACAAACATTTACTTGAGAGACAGAATGGAAGTAATCGGTATGACATGATAAATGGTATGTATTTAGAAGACCAGAATGACAGGCATTTTGAGGACAATCCTACTATTACACATTGCCATCTTCAGTGCAGTTGCTTAGTTCACAGGTATCAGTGTATATAGTTAATGAGGGTGAGAATCCTACAAATTAACTGCTAGTTTCAAAAAACCTGCTGAGGATTCTCAGGATCATTACCTTTTTTCATAATTTTATTGAGAAAGAAATAGCAATGAGACAGTTTCAAATGAAATTGATAGGACAGTTTCAATAATTAACACATTGTATACTGCCTCCGTAGTCGTTATTTGTTGTACAAGATGAAGACATGATACTCTATTTACAAACATTATTAGAACAAATCCCCTGTTCATTGAATTAAGAGAATGTAGCTATATGTCTATCCTAAGTATTTTGAATACATACATACAAAATGTTTATTCATCTGTATCTCCTTTTTTTGTTTAGCTCTGTCATTTAAATATTATAGGTGTATGAACTCAGTAAAATATTCCAAAATAGTCCGGTAGTCAACAATTGTATTGAGTCTTCCACTTGACTAGCAATGTCAGAAGTTGTTGACTTGAGTCCCCTACAGCTCAACATAGCAACATAGCTTTACTTCTTAAACTTCATTTTTTATACTTTCCTGCTGGAGGATCATTGCCTTAACCATGTTATACATACAAAAGCATGTCTTTTCCCCTGTCAGTTTTCCCAATTTTTCTTCTTTCCCTCTCTTCATTGCCTAATCCTTAAATTCTCATTTTCTTTTTAATTGTGTTATAACTTTCCATTTTTATTTCTCCTTCTGAGATCTTACACTAGGAAGACTATACGATATTTACACATGTGGGTCTGGTTTATTTCATGTATGAATATATCTTCAAGTGGCATCCACTTATCCATAAAGACTTTAAGTTTATCATTCTTTATAGCTGAGTAAGAGTCCTTTGTATAATAATGCCAAATCTTTTTTATACATTCCTCAGGTGAGGGGAATCTTGGTTGCAAATAGTGACAGTTTAACTTCTTCTTTACCTATTCTTATTACTTTTATTTTTCTCTCTTGTCTAATGGCTGTAGCTAATTATTTCAGAACTATATTGAATAGGAATGGTGATAGAGGACATCCTTGTCTTGTACCTGATCTGAGAGTAAAAGATTTCAGTTTTTCCCCATTTAGCATTATGTTAACTGTTGGGTTTTCATAAATGGCTCTTATCAGATTGAAGTAGAGGCCATCTATTTCAATTTTCTGTAGGACTTTGAACATTAATGGGTGTTGGACTTTGTAAAAAGCCTTCTCTGCATCAATGGAGATGATCATGTGGTTTTTAGTTTTTGCTCTATTTATATAGTGTATTAAATTTATAGATTTGTGTATATTGAACCATCCTTGTATCCCTGGGATGAATCCTACCTGGTCATGGTGTATAATCTTCTTGATGATTTGCTGTATTCTATTTGCTAGGATTTTATTGAGGATTTTTGCATCTGTGTTCATGAGGGAGATTGACCTGTAGTTCTCTTTATGAATGGTACCTTTCCCTGGTTTTAGTATTAGTACAATATGTGGCTCCA
>NW_004524977.1:11607-14013 GCF_000260255.1 Octodon degus | reverse complement strand
TCTATTCTGTGAGAGTAAAGATTCTCAAAGTAGCTATTGATAATCTTCTGAATTTCCACTGGGTCTGTGGTAATTACACCCTTTTCATTCCTTATTTCTTGTATTTAAAATTTTTCTTTCCTCTGTTAAATGATGTCATCTAAGGGATTATTAAATTTATTTAATCTTTTAAAGAACCAGCTTTTTGATTCGTTAATTCTTTGAACTGTTTTCTTCATCTCAACTGAATTAATTTCTGCTCTAATCTTTATGATTTCTTCCCATCTTTGAGATTTGGGTTTGGTTTGCTCTTCCTTTTCTACATGTTGGAGGTACAACATCAGGGTGCTTATTTGTTCCATTTCTATTTTCCTAAAGTGTCAGTTTATAGCTGTAAATTTCATCCTAAGAACAGTTTTCATCGTTTCCCATAAACTCAGATAATTTGTGCTTGAATTTTCATTGAGTTGTAGATATTGTTCAATTTCTTGTTTAAGTTTTCTGTGACCCATTGACTGCTGAGTAGTGTGTTGTTTAATTTCCATGTATTTATGGGATTTTTTTCTGATTTCTTTTGTCTTTTATTTCCAGTTTCATTGCACTGTGGTCAGATAATATGCATGGGATAATTTCTGTTTTCTTGCATATAATTAAGCATGACCTATGGACTAGTATGTAGTCTATTTTAGAAAATGACTACATTTTGTATATATCCACTAAGTCCATTTGTTCCAAGCTCTGGCTCAGTTCTGCTGTTTCTTTGCTAATTTTTTGTTTTCTTGACCTATTTTTTAGGAATAAGGTGGTGTTATTGTCTCCTGTTAAGATTTTGGTATTGGATATTAGATTTTTCGTGTCCATTAAGATTTATCTTATATAGTTGGGTCTACTGTGTTTGGTGCATATATATTTATGAATGTTTTCTCTATCTCTTGAATATTTTTCCCAACCAGTTATAGTGGCCTTCTTTATTTCTTTTGATAATTCTTGGTTTGAAATTGAGGGCCAGGGAGATGGCTCAGTAGAATAAGCACTTCCCTGTCAAGTGCAAGGGTCAGAGTTCAATCCCTGGTTCTACAAAAAAAGAAAGAAAAGAAAAGAAAAGAAAAGAAGAAAAGAAAGAAAGAAAGAAAGAAAGAAAGAAAGAAAGAAAGAAGAAAGAAAGAAATTGAGAATGTCTGAGAACAGCATTGCTACCCCTGCTTTCTTCTGAGGTGCTGGGGCCTGTAGTATTGCTTTACATCCTTTGACTCTTAGCCTAAGAATTTTTTTATGAGTTAGGTGTGTTTCTTGTACACAGTATATTGTTGGATTTTGTGTGTTAATCCATTCTGTCAGTCTATTACTTTTAATCGGTGAATTGAGTCCATTTATATTGATGGTTATAATTGAGATGTATTGATTTAGGATTGACATGTTATTTACCCGCTGTTGTTTATTCCTTTTTCTCCTGTGTATAATTTTTGCCTTGTTTAATGGGTTCTTTCTGTTCTCATTCACGGAGTACTGATCATTTTTGTCCCTCTGTAGGACATCTTTTCATAGTCTGTGTTGTGTTCATTTTGTCATAATGAAATTCTCTAGTTGTTCTTTGTCATGGAAGTATTTCACTTCTCCATCAAACTTGAAAGAGAGTTTTGCAGGATATAGTAGTCTGTTCTGGAATTTGTTTTCATAGAGGAATTGAAGTACTCTGCTTCATGCTCTTCTTGACTTCATGGTTTGTGAGAAGTCTGCTGTCATTCTGATGGGCTTTCCTTTAAATGTGATCTGTTTGTTTTCTCCAGCAGCTTTCAGTATATTTTTCTTGTGCTGGATTTTTTGGATCTTGACTACTATATGTCTTTGTGTGTTCTTAATTGAGTTGATGCTCTTGAAGTCCTGTATGCTTCGTTTACCTTAATGTCAAATTATTTCCCCATATTTGGGAAGTTTTCTGACATTACTTCTGCCCATATTATTCTTATATCATTTGTATTGACTCCTTTTTTCTCATTGATGCCTATTAATCTCACGTTTTTCATTTCTGCATCATCTTGCAGGCGATGAATTATTTTTTCCTGCATCGTAGTTGTTTTTAGGAGATCTTTTCTTGCCTTTTCTCTACCTGCAACAGCGTCTTCAATATCTGAAACTCTATCTTCATTTTCACTCACATTGTTGTGCAAGCTTCTGATTGAGATTTTAAGTTCCCCTACATCTCTTTGACTCTGCTTCATGAGATGTATTTCATTCTTACATTGCTCATTCAAGGATTTTGTCATTTTTCTAATCTCTTCTATTTTTTATCTGTGCCTTCTTGAGAATCATTTATTAATTCTGCCATTACAGTTTTCATTTTTTTTTACTTCAGAGATTATTTCTTTTTTTTTATTTATTTGAGAGAGAGAGAGAGAGAGAGAGAGAGAGAGAGAGAGAGAGAGAGAG
>NW_004524977.1:8074-11507 GCF_000260255.1 Octodon degus | reverse complement strand
GCATGTGGTGCTGGGGGATTGAACCGCGGTCCCTGATGCCTTGCCAAGCTTGTTCTAAGTAGGTGCTTTAGACCACTGAGCCATCTCTCCAGCCCCCAGAGATTATTTCTTATCTGATTTCCTCTATATGTTTCTGCAGTTGTTTCTTTATTTCAGGTGCTATTAATTCAGAGAGTTCTTTTTTTATTTCACAGCTCATTTCTCCATTTATTTTTTTTGTGGAACTTGGGATTGAACTCAGGCCCTTTCCAGGCAAGCACTTATTCTACTGAGCCATCTCCCTGGCCCTTAGAAGTTATTTCTGATCTGAGTTCCTCTGTACCTTTCTGTAGTTATTTTCTTTTTTTACTTCAGACGCTATTAATTCAGACATTTCAGCTGTGTAATTTCCAATTTCTTCTGTGCTAGTGTCTTCTGCAGCTGTTCTGGTTGTGCTCAGGGCCTGAGATTGCATTTTGCTCCTTTTCTTTGTCATTTTGTGTAGCACTGTCCTCTTACCTTTGGTGTGGAGCTTTGATGAAGTTATAACCTTAACACATACTGAAATTCAGGTGCAGATCTATGAAGTTTGAATTCATTCAGTTGTGCCTGAGTTGGATCTAGCTGCTGTGTTCAGCTTTTTCCTGCTTCAGCCTTTGGAACTGAAACCTGTTATGCCCTACTGGCAAGATGTTCTGCTCCTGGATTAGCTGGGTGGTTTTGACCTCTAGCCTCTGCGCAGGGACTTAAGCTGCACAGTTTCACCCCAGGCCTGTAAGCTAGGCCTGGACTGTGTCTGAAGGGGTCCACAGTGTGGTGGATGTTCTCACTCACAAGCCGGGCTTGGGCTAGGTCTGGGGGTGTCCAGTGGGAACAGGGTAGAGTGGAAGCTCTCCCACACACTGGCTGGCCCTGGGCTTGGGCTGGGTCTGCTGGGGTCCCAAGAGCACGGTGGAAGTTCTCACTCATGCACTGGGCCTGGGCTGGGTTCAAAGGGGTAGAGGGGTCTCGATAGCATGGCAGAAGTTCTCATGTTCTGGGCCTGGGCTGCTTCTGGAGGGGTCTCCATCAGTTTTTTAAAAATAGCAGTTAATGTGTAGAATTTTCACCTTGACTAACTCTGTATGCTGATATCTGCTATCTAAGCAAGTACTTGGAGGATAGCAAAGTGCAATTCTTTATCTATGATGCAACTTTTCTCCCTAAAATTTGTTAAAATGAAACATACAAATATGTGAGCATGAGCATGAACACACTCATGCATAGCAAAGAGCTCTATGGTTTTCTTTTCAATTTGCTTTCAATCATATGGAATCAGTATTCACTGAATCTTTTCGACATTTTTCAGAGAAGATAAGCCAAGCCTTTTTTCATCACTTGGTTTCAGGCATTGTTTCAATCTCCAAGGCACTATATTTGTTTTGTGGTGATTTCATCTACTGTTTGCTGTCAGTTTTAGAGCTATGCTATAGTCCAGTAATGGACAACTTTTTAAGGACAGTGTCCAATTGCAACTGGACACACACTTTTTTTTTAATCACAAAGTGCAAAAATTGCAATTCAACCAGAATACTGAGAGTTTACTTTAGAAAATAAAATTTCTATTCAATGTTTGGCTGCAGGATGATTTGGCTACCATGCTGACAGAGAGATCTGTATAGCTCTGCTAAGGCAGGCATACCATATTTTCACCTCAACTGCATGTACAATATGTGCTTAGAGAACACTTGACCTGATGAACCTGAGTTCATTTCTTTCCTGAAAGAAATGCAGGAAGCAGATGCCAGATAGAAGACACTGGAGATGGTGTAGTGAGTTGTTGGCTTGCACTGTGATTATATTGGAATGAATACTTCTATTAATATGAGTCTGCACTATGTACTTCATGTAGGATACATGTAGACTTCTTTAAATTTACACATAGTCATCCTAAATATTACTGCAATCACAAATTTGATACCAAATAGTCTAAAAAGCCCTGGAAGCCTTGTATTTCTATACTTTTTGGAATGAAGGTTTTCTCTTTTATATTTTGAGAATTGAGTAAAAATGACAATAAGACAATATACGTTATTCACTTGGGGACATCTGTTCATCTTCCTTATCTCATATAACACCTACTCCAAGAACATTCTTAATTTTTTCTTCTCAAGAAAACATATATTCTTCTCTTTACAATTATAGCTTCCCACACAATCTTTTTGCATATTTCTTGTAATAAGAAGTTGAGTTGTGGATTTAGTTTTCTGAATCCTCTTTAGTTAAGAAATGAAATGCAGGGGCTGAATCTTCCAACACAGAATCTACAAAAGAATGAACTTGCAGCTTTAAAAATAAAATACCTTTACTATATTGTAGGCATTTAATATATTTGTGCGTAAATGCATGAAATAACTAAGATTGTTTGTGATGTTCAGAGAAAGATAAGTGAAAAATATAGCCATTTTGAGAATGTTGAGCAATTTGATCTAATTCAAGTAAAAATGTCTTTAACATAGGCTCAGAATCATGTACCCTAATTCGTCTTGTTTTTTTCCATGGCAAACACAAAGACAGACTTGGCAAAGTTCTTTATCTGCCTAAATCAATAGTTCATTGCTATGTATTGATCCTGTCAAAGAAGAAAAATACCTGTGCGTTCCACCCTTAAGCTTTCATAACTAAACACCAATGGCAAGAAGACTGAATGATGTCTTCCAACACACACTGGACGGACTTTAGCATGCACCATTGCTACAGCACTGAGATACATCACTAGATCACAGAATATTTCTTTTGTGATGTTCCTATGTTACCTCACTTTTTCAAAGAGAAAGTGGCAATTCATTAGTCAAAAAGTCTGAAAATCCTGGAAAGGATTCACATTCCAAAGAATAAGGGTTTCTGCAAACTAAGACCAGTAGTTAGGTAAATAAATGTTATTGGAAAACAACCAAGACCAAGTAAATTGAGAATAATGCCTGACTTTTTTCAAGTACGGAGTTGACTAACTGCTATAGAAACTTTATTATTGGCCAGATTGCATGGTTTATTCCATTTCTTTAAGAATACAATTTGTTGCCAGTCCTAGCCTAGGTCCTGTGAGTGTGTAGGAGAGCTTCTGGCTACGCTGAGCCCGCGGGACCAACTACTGGTCCCAGCCCAGGCACAGCATGGGTGAGACCCTCTTTCACCCCCTTGAGATGCCCCGCACCACTCTGCAGCACCACCCCACACCACCTGCCTAGTAGGAATTTCTGCATCATTCCAGGAACCACCAGACTCAGAACTAGCCCAGGTCCAGTAAGTGTGTGGGAGAGCTTCCAGCTACCATGAGCCAGCGGGACCTACTACTGGCACCAGACCAGGCACAGCATAGGTGAGACCCTCTTCCACCCCTTGGGAAGCCCCACACCACTCCTCAACACCTGCCCCACCCTGTACACCCAGTAGGAATTTCTGCCACGTTCTAGGA
>NW_004524977.1:2191-2689 GCF_000260255.1 Octodon degus | reverse complement strand
AGTTTTCGGCATGTAGAGAGCCAGTTTTTCCAGCCCCATTTGTTAAAGAGTCTATCTTTCTTCCAGGGAATATGATTGGCCCCTTTGTCAAAGATAAGGTGGCTGAGAGTGTTCGTAGGGGCTTCAGTGTCTACTAATCTATTCCATTGATCCTCAGGTGTATTTTTATGCAAGTACCATGCTGATTTTATCACAGTAGCCTTGTAGTATAATTTCAAGTCTGCAATGGCCACCTGCCTTGTCTTTACTGCCCAGAATTGCCTTCGCTATTCTAGGTCTTTTCTGGTTTCAGATAAATTTTAGGAATGATTTCACTATGTCTGTGATATATGTCGGTGTTAGTCTGATAAGTATTGCATTAATTCTGAACAGCAATTTTGGTAGTATGGCCATCTTCACAATGTTGGTTCTTCCTATCTAAGAGCATGGGAAATCTTTCCATTTTCTGAAATCCTCTAGGATCTCTTTTTTAAGATTACTGCAATTTTCCTTGAAAAG
>NW_004524977.1:0-692 GCF_000260255.1 Octodon degus | reverse complement strand
TGTGGTCTATTTTTTAAAATGATACATGTGCAGCTGAGAAAAATGTGTATTCAGCTGTGTTTGGTTGGAACACTCTATATATGTCCACAAAGTCCGTATGTTTCAAGCTCTGTTTCATTTCTGTTATTTCTTTGCTAATTGTTTGTCTGGTTGACCTATTTTTTTGAGAATTAGGGTGTATTATGTTCTCCTGTTAAAATTGTGGTATTAGATTTTACATTTTTCATGTCCATTAAGATTCGCTTTATATAGTTGGGTGCTCCCATGTTTGCTGCATATGTATTTATGAGTGTTACCTCTTCCTCTTGTATTTTTCCCCTAACCAGCGTGTAGTGGCCTTCTTTATTTAGCTTGATCATTGTTGGTTTGAAGTTGAGACTGTCAGAGAACAGAATTGCTAACCATGCTTTTTTCTGAGGTGCTGGAGCATACAGTATTTTGTTCCATTCTTTGACTTTCAGCCTATGAATATCTTTATGAGTTAAGTGTGTTTCTTGTATAGAGCATATTGTTGTTTTTTGTTTCCTAATCTACTGTGCCAGTCTATTTCTCTTAATTGGTGAATTGAGTCCATTTACATTAATGGTTAGAATTGACATGTATTTACTTACGTTTGCCTTGTTATTTACCTACTGTTGTTTACTCCTTTTTCTCCTGTGTTTAATTGCTTACCCTATTTAGTTGGTTGCTTC
>NW_004524976.1:584814-586330 GCF_000260255.1 Octodon degus | reverse complement strand
TGTTGGGTTTTCATAAATGGCTTTTACCAGATTGAAGTAGAGGCCATTTATTCCAATTTTCTGTAGGACTTTGAACATGAACGAGTGTTGGACTTTTTCAAAAGTCTTTTCTTCTTCATTGGAGATGATCATGTGGTTTTTAGTTTTCGCTCTATTGACATAGTGTATTACATTGATAGATTTTCGAGTATTGAACCTTCCTTGCATCCCTGGGATGAATCCTACCTGGTCATCGTGTATAATCTTCTTGATGATATGTTGTATTCTATTTGCTAGGATTTTTTTTTTTGATGATTTTGGCATCTATGTTCATGAGGGAAATAGGCCTGTAGTTCTCTTTCTTAATTGTAGCTTTCCCTTGTTTAGGTATCAGTATATTACTTTCTCCAGGAAAGATTTTGTGAGGATTGTTTCCTTTTCAATTTCATGGAAGAGTTTGAGGAGTATAGGGACTCCATCTTCTGTAAATGTCTTGTAGAATTCAGCTGTGAATCTATTCCGACCTGCACTTTTCTTTGCGGTAGGTTTTCAATTACATCTCGTATTTCATTGGCTGTTATTGGGCTATTGAGAGTGGTTATTTCTTGCTGATTCAGTTTTGGTAATTTGTACATTTCTAGGAATCTGTCCATTTCTTCAGTGTCCTCTATTCTGTAAGAGTAAAGATTCTCAAAGTAGCTATTGATAATCCTCTGAATTTCCACTGAGTGTGTGGTAATTACACCCTTTTCATTCCTTAATGGTTGTATTTGAATTTTTTCTTTCCTCTGTTTGATGAGGTTAGCTAGGGGCTTATTAATTTCATTTGATCTTTCAAAGAACCAGCTTTTTGCTTTTTAATTCTTTGTATTGTTTCCTTGGTCTCAATTGAATTAATTTCTGCTGTAATCTTTATGTTTTCCTCCTGTTTTGTGCTCTGTGTTTAGTTTGCTCCTCCTTTTCTAGTTGTTGAAGGTGCAGCATTAGGGTAGTTATTTGTTCCCGTTCTGTTTTCCTAATGTGTGAGTTCACAGCTATGAATTTCCCTCTGAGAACTGCTTTCATCACATCCCATGAATTCCGATAAGTTGTGCTTGAATTGTCATTGAATTGTAGATATTGTTGAATTTCTTGTTTAATTTCATCTGTGACCCATTGGTCGCTGAGTGGGGTGTCATTTACTTTCCATGTATTTGATGCTTTTTTCTGGTTTCTTTTGTCATTTATTTCCAGTTTCATCACACCGTGGTCAGATAATGTGCATTGGATAATTTCTGTTTTCTTGCATATACTTAAGCATGACCTATGGACCAGTATGTGGTCTGTTTTAGAAAATGACCCATGCGCAGCTGAGAAAAATGTGTATTCAGCTGTGTTTGGGTGGAACATTCTGTATATGTCCACCAAGTCCATTTCTTTCTGATTCTGGTTCAGTTCTTTTATTTCTTTGTTAAGTTTTTGTCTGGTTGACCTATCTGTTGGAGATAAGGGTGTGTTAAGGTCTCCTGTTAAAATTGTGGTATTGGATATTAGATTT
>NW_004524976.1:579381-583479 GCF_000260255.1 Octodon degus | reverse complement strand
CAGAAAAGAATTGTGCTCTGATTTCCTCTATATCTTTCTGCTGTTGCTTATTTACCATCGATGCTATTAATTCATGCATTTGAGCCAAGCTAGTATCCTCTGCACTTGTTCTGGGTGGGCACTGGGTTTCTTCCTTATGTTTCTGCATTTAATTCTTTAGTGCAGATGTTATTAATTCAGGGATTTCTTTTTTCATTTCCAATCTGGGGTCTTCTGCATCTTTCTGCATCTGTTTCTTTATTTCAGCAGCCATTGATTTATTGCTTTCAGCTGTGTGATTTCCAATTTTTTCTGTGTTAGTGACCTCTGCACTTGTTACGTGTGGGCTTGGGTTCTGAGGTTGCATTTTGTTCCTTCTCTTCATTTTGTGGAGCACTGTCTTCTGACCTTTGTTGTAGATCTTTGCTGTAATTATAACCTTCTCATGTCCTGAAGTTCAGGTGCAGCTCTATAAAGTTTGGAATTATCCAGCTGCGTCTATCTTGGGTCTGGCTGCTGTGCTCCGCTCCTTCCCACTGCTGCCCTTGAGGGTGAACCTGTTGTGCCCCTGTGGAGAGATGTTCTGCCCCTGGACTAGCTTGTTGGATCTATCCTCTTTACTCTCTGCAGGGATTGCACCTGCAGGATTACACCCCACGCGTGTATGCCAGGCCTGAGCTGTGGCTGGAGGGGGCCAGGTGAAGTAGAGGGAAGAGGAAGCTCTCCAAACACACTCACGGGACCCTGGCTAGGACTGGGTTTGTGGGCTCTGGTACTGGACAAAAATTCCTACTCGGCGGACGAGGCCGGGGAGACACTGCGGAGTGGTGGGGGGTGGCCCAAGGGGCTGGGAGCGGGTCCGGTCCACACTGCGCCTGGCCTGAGACTGGTCTCGCCCGCGCAGGGTAGCAGGAAGCTCTCTGCACACTCACCGGATCTGGGCTAGGACTTGGTCTCAAGGATTTTCTTCTTAAGTCCCCTTTTGGCTAAAGTAATTACTCAGCCTTACCGTCTCACCAGTGCTGAATTTGAACATGTCAAGGAGAAGGAGCTCTGAAGCCTCTCAGAATAAATGTTTAATGTTACTGCAAAGGATGGAGAGGAGGGAATCAAAGCCCTCCAACTGCACAACACAGGATTCAAACCTGTTAACTGTGGCTTTTTCACTAACATTCACCTACAATACATTTTTCTCTAAACTGTCTAAGTGTCACATGTATCTTTGCCAGTCCAGGCAAGAAAAGCCTAAGACATCAGCAGAACTCAGTTATAAGAACAACATCTCACAAAAGAGCTGGAAGGAAACTGAAAGGAGGATCTGAAAGCATGCCAGTTTTCCACTACAGCCAGCACAACTAGAGTGTAAATATTCCACTGTCATCTACTGTTCAGAATGGAGTTCCTCCATTACATTGTCTAAAGGAGACAAACCAGCCCTGTAATAACTTAAAACTTTTGTTTTGGGAGAGCTGGACTTCTTCAAGTTTCATCACAGAGAGTGTTATACAGCAGTTTTGCAAGACTGCTTTCAAAATACTAACACTTATCCTAGACAAGTAGCTACTAGGGAGAAAACAAGGATGGTCTTGCCTCATAGCTGCAGCAGAGAATTAAGTCTGTTCAAATTCAAGATATTCCTGGGTTAAAGCACTGAGCAAGGGGGTTCTACTTATATTCTACTCTTTGGCTCTCTCTACTCAATATAATACAGAATAGAAAGGATAGCAAGAACCTGTAAAAGCATCACAGTTGTCATTCTGACTTTTCAAAGGAAAATCAGTAATCTATGAACTTGACTCAAAGAACATTCTTTTAATGGGTGCACTAGACAGCATTTTTGACATCTAGCTCCAGAAATCATTGACTATGTAGTAGCGGTTTTGAGTCTGGGTAGTCTATAATGTCAACAACCAGGACTAATAGTTAGTAATTCACTCACCCTCTGTCTCAGCAACTGGTATATGTCCAGTACCCAGAGGTCAACAGGGATTCCACCTTCATACAAAACTGTTTCACATCAGCCTATACCCTAGCAAATCTGTGTCACTCAAGGTGTAATGGTGCTGCCAAGTAGAGACCTCTAATGCGAAAGAGTGAAGAAGAAATGCTCAAATATGCTTAAGAGTGGTAGGTAAGGGGCCCAGATGAGAAGAGTGATGTCGCAGTGCTTATACTTCCCTGCTGCCAGAGACTGGGGAGATGGGGAGTGAGAAAGGCCCAGGCGGTGGAAGACTTCATTTCTTTCCCTGATAGGCCTCATTCTCTCAAATGGAACATTCATACTCCCACCTCAACCTGCCTGGAGAAAAGTACAGCTGCAGGGCTCACACGTGGGTGTATGTATGTGTTTAACATTTTTACTGAGTTAATGAAGGCATATAAAATAATATTTTCAAAGCAAATTTTCTGATGTCTAGTAGATGAAAAATGAAGAAAATAAATAGGGCAGCTTCTCACTTTTATACTTTAAAATAAATCAATCACTGAATGTATAGAGGTGATATGTTTACTACTGAAAGTTCCCTTAAAAATTGCAAATAACACATCTATTTTCAAGAATTATCCTTAAATTTTCAATAAGAAATAAATTTTTCTCTTTTGACTGAAAATGTAATGACTTAAAAGAACTTATTTCTAGTTTATCAAAACTAATGAAATCATTTGAAGTGTGCAAACATTGACAGGTGAGAAACACCATACATGAGGCTTGAAAGTTGTAAGAAACTTTTAAAATTTTTTGACTAATTTTGAATGCTTGTATTTATTAATCTGAACAACTAGTTTGAAGACAACATTATGCAACATAACAACCATTGTTGAATTCCTATTTGTTTGTTGAAATTTTGTACCATTTCTAACTTTTTTACAAATCCACATAGATAAGACCTTATATATTCAATCCAGTGGGCAATAGATGTTGTGAAAGGGAAAGAAACTGCTCAAAAGGAAAGAACGACTGGATTGGGAAGGCAAAATTATATATCACAAGATAGTGAAGATAACTGGACTACTCATTTCTATTAGTTCATTGAAAGGAACGGTTACTGCTTATATTGTTTGATCAATTTTGCGTGCCTGTACTTAGTAATCTGAGCAACTATTTTGAAGATAAACATATGCAATATAATAACCATTGTTAATTTCCTATCATCTTGTTTTGAAATTCTTTTTTTTATTTTCTCTTTAAAATTAAAAAATGGGTTATCATCTTGGCCAACTTGCCTTCATTTAATACATAGAGAGCCAACCAGCCAGCTATGAAGAGAAACACTTTAGTTAGGTTCCCAGTTTCAGATGTTTCACTCCCTGGTTCCTTGGGCAGTCACTTAGGCCTATGGCAGACATCACAGAGGAAGGATAGGGCAGCCCAAAGCCATCCACCTGGTGGCCAGGGAGCCAGAGGGTGAGAAAGACAAAAGTCAGAGTCCCACAGTTACCTTCAAGGGTGCTCCTACCTTCAGCTGGAGACCTCCACCATAACTTTCCTCTTAAACATTCTACAGCCTAACAATAGCACCATTCTGTAGGGCAAGCCATTAAGGTGGCCTTTTGGGGACATTCAAACTGTAGCAGGTATGTAGGTTGCTAAGAATTGTGATTGGAGGATCAATTTATTTTTATAGTGCACCTGGGCAGCATAAACTAGCTGAGATCATATCATTACTCTATGAAAATTTCATCTGCACAATCCTTAAAATGTTCTTTCTCAGCAGATAAATTTCTTTCTGGGAGATGCAGTTTGCAGGGTTCTTTTGCACTTGTTTTGAAAAACACCAATCTTTATGATGCAGGATAGTGGCTTTTAGAGTGGTTTCCTGGAGGTTTTGAAACTTCCTGGTGAGGATTTCAAGCACATAAATTTCCTGTAATAAAACACTTCCTGATTTAAATGCTTACAGAGCTTTCTTTTGATGTCTGATTTTAGAAGCCTCGGCCTTCTTGAATCCATTTAACCCTGAAAAGAATTATATTTTGGGGAGCAAGGCAAGAGTGACTAGAGTTTTCATCTCTCTTTCACAGTGATGAAGTAGGAAGAATGAAATAGCATCATATATAGTTTAAAAAGTTGTGAATGTATTATAAATACATTTAAATTCTAACTTAAAATATGATTTTTTC
>NW_004524976.1:574212-577826 GCF_000260255.1 Octodon degus | reverse complement strand
TTATTATTTTTTTATTTTTTTGCCATAGTTTTATTGATAAACAAATAGCAATGAGACAGTTTCAAATCAAATCGGTAGGACAGTTTCAACAATCAACACACTGCATACATTCTTCTTAGTGGTTAATTTCTGTACAAGATGTGGATTTGAGATCCTCTTTACAAACACCATTAGAACAAATCATTCTATTCATTAAGAGAATGTAACTATATATCTATCCCAACCACTTTGAATACACAGATAAAAAATGGACATTCATCTGTATACCCCTTTTTTTTGTTAAGTTCTGTTATTTGAATATTATAGGTGTGTAAACTCAGCAAAATATTCCAAAAGAGTCCAGCATCCCACAACAGTATTGGGTCTTCCACTTAACTGGCAATATCAGAAATTGTTCACCTGAGTCTCCCTCAGTGGTATTTTTTATCTCTACTTTTTTCTCTTGCCTTCTTGGTAAATTAAAATTTTTAATTTTTATGTATTTGATATAGGGTGTCATTATGCAGCTTGGACTCATAGTGATCCTCCTGTTTCAACTTCCTGAGTCCTAGGCTTACAGGTGTGCACCACCACGCCCGGTCTTGGTGACTGGCTTGGTGCATGTGGGATGGGGCTGGCATAACATGTGGTACCAGGGATCAGAACCCAGGTCTTTGTGCTTGCCTATACAGGCACTTAGACCACTGAGCTATCTCTGCAGCCCAGTAAATTTAAATTTTACTTACAGTAATTTATTCTTCACTATGTCCATCATATTTTTTATTGTTCAACTTTATAAGTTAGTAACATTTGTACTTCACTGATATGAGTCAGGGGCACAATGAATAGTTTAGATTCTTGCCATAGTTTATGTAACTACAATACAAACCATGAAATGAACTGGGAAAATGAAAAGTTAGAACATTTCTGTAATCTACACTCTCATCTTTCCCTCTGCAACCCTTTTCTCATGTTGAGGACACTCTCCAACCTCTATCCCATCCACTGTCCTGGATTGACAAGGCCAATCTGGACTTCAGTCTACCCAGAGAATAGATTCATTTGGATGTAGTTAATTCTTTAATACTTATTCTCATCATCACTACTGTTTCTCTAGAGATGATTTTGCAAGTGGGACTTTTTAATTTCATTGTTTTAGCAGGAATAAGGAGTCATGGCATATAAAATAAATGATCCCACTTAAAAGACATGTTTTGAGAACATAGTATTAGGGACCATCATTTTGAGCTAAACTATATGAAAGCTCATCAACTATTACACTAAATGCAAAATTAAATATCTTTTTATATCTTTGGTCAGTGGTGAGGATGCTAGTTTCAAAACTACTTTAGATGCTATAGATCATTTAGAGCTATACGAGGCACATGACAATTTTCTTTCAAGTAAAGATTAGCAAAGATTCTGGCATTACTGTTAGTCAGATACTATCAAAGGTGTAGGATGTTTCTCTGTTTATCATCTGAATGATTTGAATTTGTAACCACTGTGGTTTGAATCAGGAAGAAGACTTTTCTACATCAAAAGAAATAGCAGCAGTTACTTTTGCATTCAGGAAAACTGAGTGGGTTGTGGGTAACAGCTACAAAGTTTAACATTTTATGTTTACTATTTCACAAGTAGTCAGTTAATGTCCAATTATTATAATGAGAGTTATATTACTTATAGTAACCGTTCTATGTGGACTCAGTTTTTCTTAGTAGTTATAGACTGGACTGTTAACGTTCTTCTGTGAAAAATTGGAGAGCCCCTGCTGCAACACAGCTGAAGTCTTGGCTCATGTTATAATAGAAAAAGTGTATTAATCCCATGCGATGAGGTCAACTTGTGCCTAAGATCCTTAAATATAAGAGTTAAGGATCAAAGACTGGCCAGGCAGCAAGTTTTGGCAAACAAAACCCTTTTCTAATTTTCTGCCATGAGTAAGCATACAATTTTGTTTAGACATCTTTTTTTTTTTTTTTTTTACTTTGCCTCTTCTGGAGGAAATGCTTTCCTTTGAGGGGCTTATTCTCATGTTAATTTCATATCTCATGAAAGAGGGTAAAATTTGAGAAGTATTATAGAATAATTTCTAAAATTTGCAAAAGAAAGAAATCAGGAAAGGCCAGTAGAGAGAAGGGGGCCTCTGAAAGTGGAAAGAGACACAAGAAGAAATTGTCTTATGTGGAAGAGGTGGGTGAAAATGACACTGATTTATTAAGATTAAATAAATTTATTCATATTTGTAGTTTGTCCCAGGTTATATTCCTCCATGCCTCTCACATGAGCATGAAAACAACAGTAAATGTTGATAACATAAAATAAGCTTTACTACCAATATTTTGGACAAAGAACAAATATCAAATATCAAAATGTCTATATGTAGTGAACTGGGGCAGATAAGATAGGCTTACATTAGGAGATGGGAGATGCAGGATGAGAAATCAACAAACACACTTTTCTAAAAAGTAGAAGTTGGGAAAAAGGAACCATTCTCCACTGTTGATGGGAGTGTGGACTGGTACAATCACTATGGAAATCAATGTAGAGGTTCCTCAAAAAACCAGGATGAGAGGTCCTATTCAGTTATTCACCCTCTTCGATATTTTTCCAAAATAGCTGAAAACATCAGACCACAGTAATACATGTGCACCTATATTTATAGCAGCACAATTTGTCATAGCTAAATCTTGGAAACAACCCAAATGCCCATGAACTGAGGAATAGATTAAAAAGATGTGGTAGCTTTATACCATGGAGTATTGCTTAGGTTGTGAAACAACAACAACAACAAATATATATATATAATATCAAGATAGTTAGGATAGATATAAAGCTAATTTCTCTAAGTTCATTGAGAAGAAAGGTTTGTACTAATATTGTTTAGACAAGATATCATGTCTGCATCTTGTCCTCTGAATAATTACTATGAATACAACAATATGCAATGTATTAGTTACTGTAACTAAGCTCCTAATCTGTTTTGAAACACACATGTGTAAACATTGTATTGTCTCTCTAGTTTAAGAATCTGAAAGAGTAAATGAAATATGAAAGGTATATTATATAGTATAAAAAAGAAACTGAACATAAGAAATAAACAAGTGAGGCGAGGGAAAGAAGAAAAGGTAGAAAAAAAGGGAAGAGATAATTGTACTGCTGATTTCTGCTGGTTTATTGAAAAGATCAGGTCTAGATTTTTTGAGTTCTTTATATATTCCAGAAGTTAGTCCTCAGTCGGAAAAACTTCTTTTTCATTCTGTAGGTTGTCTCTTCACTGAGTTGGTTGTTTCCTTTGCTGTGCAGGTTTTTGGTTTGATATGGTCCCATTTTTTGATTCATAATATTATTTCTTGTCCCATTGGGGTTCTTGTCACAAAGTCCAGATGCCTATGTCCTATGCCTATGTCTCAAGAGTGGTATTATTTTATGCTCCAACAGAATCAGTTTTAATATTTAGTTCGATATATTTTGATTTGAGTTAACTACATGGTGAAGTGTATGTGTTTAGATACAGTTTTCTGCATGTGGATATCCAGTTTTTCTAGCACCATTTATTAAAGACACTAGTTTTTCTCTAGTGTATATCCTTTGGCTCTTTGTCAAAGATCAAATAGCTGAATGTGACTTAGTTC
>NW_004524976.1:556261-573827 GCF_000260255.1 Octodon degus | reverse complement strand
TGAATACACAGATACAAAATGGACATTCATCTGTATACCCCATTTTTTCTAAGTTCCGTTATTGAATATAATAGGTGTGTAAACTCAGCAAAAACACATGCTTGTTTTTGTGGCACTCTGTTTGCTGCTTGGCTTTTGTTGTGCAGAATTGCTTTTGCTATTCTGAGTCTCTTCTGATTACATATGAATTTTAGGATTGTTTTCTCTGTGTCTGTGAGAGATGCTGTTGGTATTTTGATAAGGATTGTGTTAAATTTATATATCAGTTTCGAGAGCATGGCCATTTTGATTATATTGGTTCTGCCTCTCTAGGAACAGGGTATATTTTTATTTTTTTTGGTGCCTTCCCTTTTTTTTTTTTCAAAATGATGTATTTTATTTTATTTTTCCTGGAACCAGGGATTAAATTCAGGCCCTTGTGCTTGCCAGGGAAGCGCTTATTCTACTGAGCCACCTACCCGGTCTCATAAATTATGTAATTTTTAATTGTAGAGGTATTTCACTTCCTTGGTAGGTTAATTCATAGGTATTTGATTTTTCTTGTTATTGTGAATGGTATTTCCTAATTTATTTCTCAGTATTTATTATTAATGCACAGGAATGCTATAGATTTTTTGTGCTGATTTTTATATCTTGATGCCTTATTGTATTTAGCTATTAATTTTAAGTTTTTCACTAGCTTTTTGGTGAGTCTATTCTGTAGAGTATATATATAGAGATACTGTATTTAATCTTTCCCTATATATCTGTTTATTTCCTTTTTTGCCATATTCCTCTGGCCACTATTTTGAGCAGTATGTTGAGCAGGACTTGAGATAATGGTCTTCTTTGCATCAGCTTGTAGCTGTTGGATTGACATTTTGGGGCTCCTTGCTGTTTTCAAAAAGCCTTCTTTTCATGATTGCTATCCACAAACCTGTCTTCTAGGTCTGACATTCTCTCCTCATGTTGGTCGATTTTGCTGTATATACTTTCAGTAGAACTTTTAATCTCCTGGCTATCTATTTGAATCTGTATTATGGATTTCACTTCTTTCCTATATTGGGCTGTTACAGCTTATGTCTAGGTGTTTCCTCAAAGCATTATGCAGTCATGGGGTGGGCTTCTAGAGTTTTCAATTGATCCATGGTCCAATGCTGTGATTATGGGTGTGAATGCTATGCCTGCCCTGGGGTGAGTAGCTTGCATACAATATAAGGGGAAGAAAGAGGATTGCTCTCTGCTGCTCCTTCTTTTTTCCTCTTGTTGCTTTTGCTATTTTTCACCACCATAAACTATTGATCTCTTCTATGTGCACTCTGTCTTGGAGCCAGCCAAACATGGACTGAAACCTTCACAAACTGCAAGCTAAATAAACATTTCTTTCCTTATTTTTTTTGATGGTAGCATATTTACTGGAACTTATTTCAATTATTGGAAGACAATTCATGTACCATATTCTAAGAATATCATCAAATTTTCATCGCATCTCTACATTTTTCTATTTTATAACATTTCAGTTTGGTGGAGGAAGACCAGAATTGCTTGCTTTAAAGGTTTAGATAAAAGCCCATACTAAGTGCTTTCATACACATGTAAAGAAGCAGAAGTATATTCAAAAAGGAGTATAAGGGATGAATGAGAACTATAAAGGGACCTTTATAGTAAGATGAGATTATAGCACTTTGGATTGGCCCAAAAGCACAATGCACAGAACTATTATTCAGTCATTTAGTTTAGTTGCTGACCATCTCACTATAGTTTAAACAGTTATAGCCCCAGAAGTTGTAACTATTAACTTTCCCAAATTGCTATTAAATTAAGTTATTAAATTATAACAAGAAACAAAACAATGCAATTAAACAATACTGTTTATTAAACAAAACATTTTAAAGAAAACCTTATTTTTGTTATATAAAATCTTTTAAGTTATAAATGTTTGTCATGCAATTATTTGCATAACTAGTAATACCAACAGCTATATGATCAGAACATTTTTTCAAAAACCCAAAAAACTTAGAAATATGTAGTCCAATTATTTACCTGTAGAGCATGTTCACTTATGCCTGTATTTCACATTTGCAGTATCACTGTTCTAATCTTAAATTACAACCAAGAGAAGGCAAAACCACCTACGAATTGGCATATCTGTTTATTTGTGAAAACATCCTTAATTTGCTGACATGGCAAACAAATGTCAATTCTGCTAATGCAAAAAACAGAAGATAATCTGCTTTGTACTTAACTTTATAGTTCAATTGCATACAGGCAACATGTTATATATGAAAAAATTACTAACTGAACTACAAGTATTAAATACTGAAAAATTAACAGTTTATTATAATTAATTTCATTTAACAATCTAGGAAGTTTGCAGCCATCAGCAGTTCCAGTGTTATCTCAGGGGCAAATCTTGGTGGAGCTATTAGTGTAGTGAACCTTGTAAGTAAAATCCATGCAGACTTTCAAAAGCACATGTGAAGGGATGTCTCTACAATTGACCTCATTGGTTTCACTTTCAGCAAACTGACCTGGGGAACTCAACATGGCTTTTACTGTTCCTGATATTAGTGCATGCTCTCTTTTTACAATAAATTCATGACCATCAGAAGATATCAATTTGACGTACATGGCATCCGGGCCTTCACAGCTACCATGGGTTTTCTCTTCTCCATCCATTATGTACTTATATAATTCTACTTTCATTCCACAGGAACTTTCTTTAGTAGCTTCTCATCCGCACCACAGCGATCGCAGCCAAGGCTTCCCTGACTGCCGCCAAGTGTTCCCTGACCACCACATCCCCTACTCCAGGGCTGCCCCCCAAACCCCCTTAATTTTGAATGATGAGTATTTTCTATCAGCAGTGAAAGAAAGGTGACCAAGACAGGCATTGATGGTTTCCATAATTTTCCTAAGCACTTCTATTTTTTAAATCTGTATCTACTCTAGATTCCCTAAACATGTCTTTCATTATGGTCATATTCTGTTTAGTTAGCTGAAAAATTATTTTTTATTTGATTTTTTCTTCTAGAGCCTAATTCACCTGTTTTGTTATTTCTACTGTTATCATTTCAGGGCATTCAGGTAGGGGGTTTTGATTTGTTCCACTTCATTGCTGTCTGGATTTGCCTTGGACAAGTTGGTAGACAGGGGTTGTATCTTCTTTCTGTGTCTGTTCATTTTCTATTTTTAAAGTTTATTTTCTTCATTGATGCTTTTAAGTTGCTTATGACACGTAGCTTTATTACAGTATTGAGGATTACTATTGCAGTAGGAAGTGACTACTTTTCTTAGATACCTTCTAGGTGTATCTGGCTTTTGAGCATAAGATCTCACCTCTTCAATTTGTTGGGCATGAGAAGTTGCCCCCTAACCAGGGACCTAGCCCCTTGTGTTTTGACACTAGCCTATGGCAATTTTTATGACTGTCAGACCAATCTCAGTCTTGGCAAACAAGGAAGAACAACTGATTAGGACAACTATGTCCTTTTGGCTATCACAGTAAATCAGTAATAACAGTAGCATGTAGTACAGCCTAGAAAAGGACAAACTATGATAACTATTAATTTGCCACCTTTAGCCATATGAACAAGATTTATAGTTATATAACAAAATACAAAACATACTAGAAATTTATATAGATAAAATATCCCCTCAATAGAATAATTTTATCCTCTGGTAAGAAAATTCTAAAGAGATTGGAGGGAAAATTAGAAGACTAGAAAGAGATTGAAAGTAAGGTGGAAAGCCAGGTGTGGTGGTGCTAGTAATTCCAGCACTGAGGGGTTGAGACAAGATGTTTTCTGTGAGTTCAAGGCCAACCTTGACTATGTGGTAAGACCTTGTCTCAACTTCCCCATGAAAAAGAAGAAAAAAGGCTAAAAGAAGTATGATTGAAGTACAACATAAGGTTACCTAAGCTTCTGAAGGATGATGAAGAAGATAGGAGTTAAACAAAAAAGGAAGAAATAAAAATAAGAACTCAAAAAAACCCCTAAAAATAGCGTTCACACTCAGGAAAAAATGAATATACAATAAAAACTAACAAAAAAAACAAAATAAATAAGAAAAGGGAGGATTTTCCCTATGACTCCAAGTCATCTTTGGTTATTTTCTGGGCTGTATAACTTTGTGCTAGTGTCCCCTTCAGAATGTGTCTCTGCTGTCACTGGTAGACTTAGGAGGTGGGCAGAGACCAGATCCATATTTTATGATTCCAGCAAGCTTGCAAGAAGATTAGGCTTGGGTTTTATCTAATTCCAGAAAGCCTGTAAAAGGAGGAATAGAGTGGGATGCCAGTTCAACTGTGCAGGTCAGGCTCATCCTGGTCTGTGGCTTTGGTCAACAGGTCAACTCTGTGATTAAAGTTGTTTATCTCACAATGTTTGATTTTGTCTCTCTGATTCTGGGGATCTCTCAGGACTGTAGCTTACTCAGATACCAATAGCCCTGAGATGGAGCCAATCATCCACTGTCCCACTCCACCAGTGTGTATCTCCCTGGAAGCCTCCAGGTTCTCTACAATCATTGCATCCCTTTAGACTGGAGCCTACTCTCTCATACCACAATCTGGGTGTGAGGGAGAATGAGCAATTTGCCAACAAGATTGGAGTCAGGGAGAAATCACAGTTGGATACTTTTCTCTACTGCCTTGAGATCCATCAACTCACTCTTTCTGTGGGCTTTACTTTACAGAAACTTTTCTGAGTCTCAAGGATCCACCTCCCTCTTCCTCAAGTTGCTATACTCCAGCATCTGGGTTCCCAATCTTGGAGAAGTTGACTTGTTACTGCTCACCACTCTTCCATCTTCCCAGAAGTCCCCTGGAAAACATCTTCATGAAGAGAGAATAGTGATTTCCTCAAAGATGAGTTAGGACTAAAATGTTGGAGTCCCTAATGTGGAAGCATGTAGTTATATTAGCATAATATAGGGAAATAAGTTCAGTTACTGTGATTTAATACTCATTTAAAGGGAAAACATGTAAGATTACTTTTTATGTGCATGTGTGTGCACAGGTAAATGAGAATGTGGACATTACTGCCAATACTACAGAAAATGTTAAAAGATTATAAGAGAGTACGATGAGTGTAGAGGGAAACCTGCATGAAATGGATAAATTCACAGAAACTCAAAACGTACAAAAACTAAATGGAGACTTTTTCTACTTTCTGGTTTTTTTTTTTGAGAATAGTAATTTTTCTTTGATAAAACTCAACAAAAAACCCATTTGGATCTGCATCTTGTTGAAGTTGATCCTTGAAAAACATTGCAATTCCCTTGTAAATTTTGTAAGATTATACTCTTCCATTGTATGTTAATGGCAACATCATGTATATATTGGATTTATAAAGTTGTGAACTGAACCCATAATATCTTTCCAAATTAGAAATAACATTTTTGTAGTACATATAAGTTCTAAGTTGTTTATAAAAGTGTTTAAATTATTACTTTATTTTCATTTTATAAGTAAAATTGCTACTGAGAAGTTTTGACTCAATCTTACTATTTTTTTCTTGGCTCCTCTTCTTGAAACTTTTATTTGGTTTCTTTTAAGTTTCTTTATAATTTGCCTAGGTTGATTATTTACTTTATCTAACTTTATGAAAATCTACAATTCCTTGCAAATTGAAATTTCATTTTTTAAAACTGCTTTGAAATTGCTTTAATTCTTCTTTTTTGTTTCTATTTCTCCAGGTTTCATTTTCATTCATGCAGGTGCTCCAGAAAAGTTGTTGCTATCTTGATATGCTTTAGCACCTCAGTGATATTTTCTGCTTCTATTCTTTTGTCTTCTTGACACATTGATATTCCAGCTCAATAATTTGTTCTTCAAGTACATCCAGTTTGCTTTTTATTTTTAATTGTTTAAAATAACAGCTCAGTGGTATCTGTACTTCCCTGAAATGAATCATGGACAAAAGGAATAGCTGAGATTGCCACCATACATATTTCTGGCAATAGAACAAGCAGCACAGTGAATGGGGGAAATGCAGGATCAGAACTTCCCTGCTGTCTGTCCTCTCACTGCCTGCCCGAGAGCCCTCTTTCCAGGGTGAGGGCACCTGCCTCACTGTCCTTTCTTCACTCCCAGATTATCTAGAAAGTTGATTAATCTTAATATGGTTATTCTGTGAGTATCTTTTGCCATTATCAGTACAACATTTATGCAGGTACAGGGAGCCTTGCTGTCTTAGCCATTTTCTCATCACAGAAACTTGGTACCCAACACCCACAACTTAAATACTTAAACTGTATTTTTCTGGCTTTCTGACCAAAACAGCATGGCACAGAAGCACAGCAGATGATGGTGGCCAGGAAGCAGAAGGAATACGGTGGAGCCAGGGGAAGGTCATACTGCGATGTCCTACCTCTACCCAGGCCTCACCTCCCCACAGCAAGTCAGTTGTAGTGCACCCCCATCCAAGCACATTGTACATGCTCAGCCCTGACTGCATGAGGCTTTGGAGGGACATTCTAGACCCCAACCAGAGCACTTGGAATACAAAACAAATATCCTACTTAAGAATTTTTTTGAGAGAAGAATACAAATAATCACCATTTTTCAGTTAAAATGTATTACAAGTTACCAGTTAATACACAAAATTCAAATTTTTAAAATTAAGTGCTCCTTGATTTCTCTGCTTGATTAGTGATGAGTCTGCTTTTTAGGGGATACTGTAGACCTCTCACAGCAATGTGAGATATCTAAACATACCACAATTTCCTACCAAATAAAGATCAGCAAGACTTGTGGTTTTACTGTTAATCAGATACTATCAAAAGCACAGGATGTTTTTTTCTATGCATCATTAGACCCACCTGCATTTATTACCACAGTGGTTTGTAACAGGAAAGAAAATTTTACTATATCAAAGGAAGTAGCTGCTGTTGATTTTGCATTCAGGAAAAGGGAGGGAGAATGGGAGTAACAGAAGACAACATTGACATGTTATATGTTTTGTACTATAGGAGGTCAGTCAATACTAATAACTATAATTGGGGTTATATTCTTTCTGTATGAAATGTAAACAAATTTCCATAATTTTACTATATCTCTGTCATGTTTATATAAGGAGATTTGGGCAGTCTTTGTTGCACCTAAACCCAAGGCTGCTTGGGACTCCGCTAGGTAGAATGCATTAATCATTTTATGGGGAGGTCACCTCTGCATAACAGCTTCACATAAGACATCAGAGAATTTAAAACTAACCAAGAAGTGACTGTTAAAAGGATAAAACTATTTTCTGATTTCTTCTCTGAATGTGCAGCATATGATCTGACATACACAAAATTCCTCAGTTGGAGGAAGAATATTTTTGGCTCATTCTCTTGTTACCTCTATATCTGAAGCTAGGAGGGCCAATTTCAATAGGATGTACAGAAGACGTCTTAAAACTTGTAAAGGAGAAGTTAGAAATGATCAATGAAGAGAGGGGATATTATGTACTAAGCACTGGTCACAGTTGTGAACATGAAGATTTGCAGAAAGAAACTCCCTTGGGTACAGGGATTGGGTAGAACAGTGTTGGAGTAGTTCTAATTCCTAATATCTGTTCTTCAATTTGCTCATTAACATTTTGGATTTCTCACACGTGTGGCTATAATATTAGGTGAAATAAATTAGGTTATGAATTTTTTAAATGCAATTTGTACTGATTTCTCCAGATCTTCCCAAAGATTTCTGAGAAACTCATAACTAGTCTACTAGGACCAGATTATTTATTAATGGGTGATTTGTTACAAAAGGCAGCATAAGCCACCAGTACCCTATGTGGTCACAGACAGTGATGGTTTGTGAACCTCTGCTCTGGGACAAAAAGTTACAACCACCGCTTGTGCACGGATCCTTTGAGTGTCCTTCCAGGGTCTTTGAGCTCAGCATCTTAATTTCTGATCTCCTCTTCTTTCTGTAGTTCTTCTTCTCCTAGATCAGCTTCCTTCAGCACTGTGTGAAATAAGCAGAAATGGTAAATGTAGGGCCTATCTGGTTATGAGCAGAGATAACAGAGAGCCCCCTAGAGGCCTCAGAGACCTGGGCAGAGTGAAAACAGCATAGCAGGAGATCCAGAGTGAGACAATCTCTGTATAACATTACACAGATAGAAAAACACCAAATATTGACTTGAGATTATTTTTGGAAATATCTCTCAGGGATTACTGAATGACTAAAGAACTCTGAAAAGTGTTATTTCTCATGTATGTTCTGGGACATGGAATTAGACAAAAGAATTGGGAATATCTCACTCTCTCATGGCTAAATCTCAGGAGGTCAGTGGTACTCTGCTGCAGATCTATTTCTTTCTCTTCCAGGAACACAATTAGGGACTTGACCCTGACTTCCCAAATGACCACAGGGAGAATCTCATAGTTTTCTGGAAGTCTGAAAATGGGTTTAGTGGCTATGACATTTCTCTTCTCAAGAGGTGGGAGGTTTGTTGAGACTCCTGCTGTCCTGAGACCTGTGGGTCATAACAGCTTCATGGCAGACAGCCTGAGAAATCTCACAGAGATCCTTTTCATAGGGCTTGTGCTTGGGGAAATGTCCCAAACCCAAACTGAAAAGTTTAAGCACCTTTGGACAAATGATTCCATGTTTTAATTTTATGCTAGGCCCTGAAAATTAAATAGCCAGTCCTCCTGGGTCTTAAGTAACTGTGTAGTAATTCTCTCTGATTACCTAAAACATACCCCCTAAAAACACACTTCTTAGAATAATCTTAATATATTAGGAACTACAGAATATCAAAATGCAGCCTAGTAGGTATAAGTGTGTTTTTCCTTTTCATTGTATTTCTCATCTATTTTTTACACACTGAATAAGCCCCAAAATATTTTTATAATCTATGTGATGTAATCAGGAAAATATGATCATAATATCATAAAAATGTATGAATTATAGGGGCTGCTTGTTACAAACTCTATTTTCTTCTCAGGGTTCTTAATGCTGCCTAGACAAAGAGCTGGGGGTAAACCCCATTGGTATGACACTTGTTTAGTATGTTCAAGGCCTTAGACTCTTTTCCCAGAAGAAAGGAAATTAAAAAATAGAAATCCTATAAATAACATACGTGATTTGGAAATGTAATCCTGGGTAAAATTAAGAATTATGAGGGCACTTAAAATTTCTTTTTGTGGAAAAGATTAGCAATTGTCCTCTCAAACTCATGACAATTGGGAAATAGGAATGACTGCTAGAAAATGAAGCTCATTTGTTTCTTATACCTTATTATGAAGAATTGTTCTTTGAGATACATGATTGTGAGGCTCGGTAAAAAATTAAAGTGCAAAACTTCATATTCAAAAACAACAAAGAAGGACTGGCCAAATAGCTCAGAGGATTAAAGCACCTGCAAGCAGGTTCAGGGCTGGGTGTTTTATCCCCAAGCCTGCAGTGCTGGCTTTGCACCTGGTGCACGCTGATATGGCAATTGAGACTGGGCATGGTGATGCACACCTGTAATCCCAGCTCTTGGGAGGCTATAAACAGGTGGATCACTATGAGTTCTATCTCGTAGTGAGACCCTGAACACCTTGTGGATCCTTCCCTAAAACACAAAAACAAAAACAAAAACAACCCAACAAAGAATTTTAAGACAGTACAAGAGAACACCAAACCAAACACAAGGGTCTCATTGCTGTTTCTCAATAAAATTATCACAAAAAAAAAAGTTTAGAAGGAATTGCAGGCCCAGAAAACCCTTTTTTTACCCTGTATTTTAAGGATTGGGGAGATAGCTCAGAGAAATGAATGCTTGCCTGGAAGCACAAGGTCCCGAGTTTGATCCCTGGTATCACAAAAAAAAAAAAACAAAAAACAAAAACAAAATAAAATGTATTTTAGGGAAGGGTCTAAGAGGGTGTTCAAGATCTCACTACTATATCAGACTTGTAGTGATTCTCCTGTTTACAGCCTCCGAAGTGCTGGGATTACACGTGCATGCCACCAAACCCAGTCTCAATCGCTGTCTCAGTGTGCCTCGGGGGTGGGGGTGGGGGCGGCATAGCAGGCCTGGGGATGGAAACCCTGGCCTCTGAGCTTGCTTGCAGGCACTTTAATTCGCTGAGCTATTTGGCTGGCTCATTTTAATTTTTTTTCTCTGTATTTTTTAGGGAATAGTCCACAGGATGTTCAGGGTCTCACTACTAGATCAGACTCAAAGTGATCCACCTGTTTACAGCCTGCCACTCGCTGGGATTGCAGGCACACACCACCACACCCAAGCTCAGTCACCTGTTCAGCATGCCCCCCGGGGCAGGGCCTGTCGGAACCCTGGCCCCTGCACCTGCCTGCAGGCGCTTTAGTCCACTGAGCTGTCTGGCTTCTGTAGGTGTTCTTTAAGCCATTATTCTTTTGTCATCTAAAATCATACTCCAGCCAGCCAGACAGTTCAGGGGATTAAAGTACCTGCTTTGGCAGGAATAGAGACTGGGGCTCAATTCCCAGCGTGCTCTGTCGGCCCTGCCCCTGGAGGTGGGGAGCACTGAGACAGTGATTGAGACTGAGCGTGGTGGCGTGTGCCTGTAACCCAAGCGCTTGGCAGGCTGAACAAAAGGAAAGATCATTACAAGTCCGATCTGTGTAGTGAGACTATGTAGACCCTGTACTACATACATAAAAAATAAAATAAAATTAGGCTCTGATAGAAACCATGGAAATGAAGTGGATTTGGTCCTATGCCCTGCCATGTCCCTCCCACAAAGAGAACTCGTCTCTGTTCCCAAGAAGAAATCTACCCACAGTGCCCAAGACACACTTAAATCCACATTATCTTCACACTGCTCACTGTGCAGGGGCAGCTTGAACACAGATTCAATTTTTTTTTCAGAACCAGGGATTGAAATCCAACCTTTGCACTTGCCAGGGAAGCACTTATTCTACTAAGCCATTTCCCCAACCCCGACATATTCATTTTGTACTGAGAACTATTTTAAGGGCAGATATGAAAAGGGAAGCTCATAGGTGTGGGAATGGGACCAGGGAACAAAGCAGAGACTCACCCTTGAAGTCCCCCTTCCCTCATGGAAAACTATGTGACCACCAAGCTTGAGAAAGATGTGTTCTTATCATCAGAGCACAGAGAAAGCTGCAGTTCTGACAAGGGACTCAAGATGTCATGTGTGGCTACTGTGGATGCATATGTGAAAATCACCTCAGATCATGGCTGGCTAGGGAGGGCAGGGGACATTTGCCTGACACCAGTTCTTTCCCCTCCCTTGCCTTGTGAGCATCATGGACATCCTCACATGAAACATCACACAGATATTATTCACATATAGCCAAGATTTGGACAAGGTTCTGACGGAGAATCTAACATCCTGACACCCTCACAATGGTTCTAAGATTCTGAGATTCTCAACATCCATTTTTCTACTTCAAGGTCACAACCAAAATTTCTGGACCAGTTCTAGCCTAGTTTCTAGCCGTGTGTTATCACCTCTGACACTAAAATTACTGTTGTCATATGTGATGCTGTTTCCTTGGGATTTCTAGTCCAAGGTCCCTAGCATTATTTTCCAGAGAATGTAGTATTGACAGGATGCAGATTTAGCACCCCACATCACCGTGTGCTCTTACAACCCCCTTTTCTCAGTTGACCTCAACAGAGTTTCCTGACTTTTTCTAGAGCCCACTTTGGCACTTTGTTTTGCTTCTGTAGTGATGAATCAGCACAGAAATGAGGTAAGTAAGAAGAGCTGTGCCTGGGGATGAAACTGACAACACTTGTTACAAAGAAGATTCCAGCCAGGATTTGAATGGGTCCCTGAAAAGAAAAACATCTTTGGTGTTGAAAGAATGTGGGGCATCCTGTCACCTGTTGAATGACATAGCTTCAAGTGCAGTGGGAAACTCTGAGACTACTTGGGGAGGACTACTTAGTCTCTGCCCTTGGGGTACCTCAGCCCCATCCTGTGCTACCTGCAAATATTGAAAAGGAAAATGTTCAAGATACTGGGGTTGTGGAGGGATTCACAACTTCCACAGACTCCAGAGTCGTCAGTACAAAATACAGTCATTTTTCCAGGAACAGAGAAAGCCACGTCTGAGCAGAGAGAGTGAAAGATAGGGCACAGTGTTTGTTCCTGCTGATCAATATTTAAAGGACCAAAGTCTCTCATGGCACATTCAGACTTATCTGAAATGTAGACCCCCACGAGAATGTCTTCTAGCAGAAGGGAGGGACACTGTATCTGCATGAAGATGAAGCCAGTTTCCCCATAGTTTGGAAAATGAAGAAAGGTTTTGAGGTTATCCAACCATCATCTGAGCATCAAAGTTAAGTCCTTGGTTCTGTATCCCTAGGAAAGGCCAGAGTCATTACTCTAAAAGTACATAAAAATCCTAAAATTTAGACCACATACTTAACAATTATAAGAATATTGGAAATGCTGCATGAGAGCACTTTTAGGACACTTTTATGTTTTTATTGGTTCCTTGGTCTTCCATAAAAGAACATGTGCCAAGTGGTTTAAAATAGAAATGCAAAATCAAGTGGATGCAGAGGAGTGTGGAAGATCTCCCACACACACACTGGGCCTAGACTTGGACCGCATCTGGAGGGGTCCTGAGAGTGTGGGGAAGTTCTCACTCATATGCTGGGTCTGGGCTGGCTCTGGAGGGGTTCAGAGGTGTCCCGAGAGCATGGCTGAAGGTCTCACATGCCTGGCTTGGGCTGGATCTGGAGGGATCCAGTAGGTGAAAGAGAGAGTTGAAGCTCTCCCACACCTTGGTATTTACACTTATGTTCTCCATTAATCTTGGCTTTGTTCTCTTTGCTCTTCATGCTCCAAGGTCTCCCTGACCTTTACCAAAACCTTATGAGAATAAAACTTTTTTCTACCTCTGTATATTTCTTTGTGCTCTGCTAGAGTTTGGGATACTTTCTGCTCTTCCAGGAGCTGAGAGATTCTCACTAATCCTTCAGATCTCAGTTTAAACTTAAGTTTTATAAAAGATTACTTAGGAATGGATGAGTCCAGCCTGTGCATATCACTAGTGCACAGAAGCTTGTGGATCTGTAGCAGCTGATCACACCATCATAGAAGACAGGCAGACATCAGGCAGCTGTGAGGACCTAATGAATCCAGTCTGACCCTCATCACAGTCTCAGGAGCTTTGCCAAGCTTTGTTCTACTCTCATCATCCTCAGAGATTTCCTGAGCTGTGGCTCACACCCCTCACTGTAGCAGAATCCATGCTGAACTCCACATAGCAGGGGTTTTGGTGAGCCTACCCCATCCTGAAAATGTCACAGGAGCCTTGTTGGCCCACACCCTGCTCCCTCCCATCACTGCTGAGTTTGGGTGAACATCAGGAGCTTCAAAAATGTCAAAAATGAAGAAGCACAAGACAATCTCAGACCTCTAGCCCATCCAGAACAAGTTCAGGAAAAAGTTGTAGTACTTGGAAGTCATACACCTGAAATTTCTGAAATGGTAGCAAGTGAAGTAAAGAAAAAAATCCATCAGGCTGTAGAAGAAATTATGTGAGAAATAATCTCTAAAGTCAAAAAAGAAATGATAATCATGAAAGAATTTTTCAGCATGTCCAAAGAAGACATAGATAAAAATTAGAGGACAATAGAAAAATAATGGAAACATTGAACAAAAAATTCAGGAAAGAATTAGAATGCATGAAATAGATTCAAATAGATATTCAGAAAATTAAGAATTCCATGGAAAGCTGACAAATCTGCTTGAATAAATCTGAAGATAGACTTTTCAGATCTTGAAGACAGCATTGCAGATAGTGAATTTAAAAAGAAAGATCTCTTAAAACTAATAAGGAACAGGAAATAACAATTTAGCAGCAACAAGATGATGCAAAGAAAAATGATATCAGTAACAAATGTCAATGAAACAGCAAGAGTCAGCACAAATGACATAAAAAGACTACTTGCAGAAGTAGTAGCAGAAAATTTCCCAAGAATGGAAAAAGAATCTGACATATAGTAACTAAGCCATATAGAGCTCCAATTAGCCATAACAAAATAAATGTATAAGTGGACACATAATTATCAAGATCCCACAAATTCAGAAAAAGAATAGATTTTTTAAATAATAAAATATTGAAAGCTGTTAAAGAACAGAAACAATTCACTTATAATTGAAAGTCCACCAGAATCATGGGAGATTTCATAACACAGACCACCAAATCAAGAAGAGAATGAAGTGTCTCAGGACTTGAAAGAGAACAACTTCCAGCCCAGATTGATGTAACCTGGAAAACTATCTATCAAATTTAATGGAGAGATAAGATCCTTCTATGACAAGGAAAAACTGAAGAAATTCATGACCACCAAACCAATCCTACAAAGAGTACCAACAGATATTCTAGAAAGAGAGAGAAAAGATCACAACTTCAAGAACAATCAGAGAAAGGAACTGACAAGCAGAATAAGTAATTAAAAAGAAGAGAAAGTTAAGGAACCTATAGCAGGAAAACAAAATGACAAAGATAAGTCAATACATATCATTTATAGCCATCAATGTAAATGGCCTTTATTTACCCATCAAAATAATCAGATTGGTGGTGTGGATAAAGAACAAAATCCAGCAATATTCTGCATACAAGGAACACTTTTGACTCTCAAGGGAACTCAGAGACTGAAAGTCATATGATGGGAAACAATACCCTATGTGACAGGAATCCAGAAAAAAGCAGGAATATGTATTCTGGTTGCTAACAATATTATCTTCAAACCACAAATGATTAAAAGAGACAAAGAAAGTCAGTAAATACTTGGTAGGGGAAAACTTGCAAGAGGAGGAGATGACAAACATAAATACATATGCAACCGGGCTGGAGAGATGGCTCAGTGGTCTAAAGCACCTACTTAGAACAAGCTTAGCAAAGCATCAGGGACCGCGGTTCGATCCCCCAGCACCACATGCCAGCCAGCCCCACCCCCTGGTGGGCTGAGCTGGCCACACACACACACCCCTCTCTCTCTCTCTCTCTCTCTCTCTCTCTCTCTCTCTCTCTCTCTCTCTCTCTCTCATTCTAATAAATAAATAAATAAATAAAATTGAAGAAAAAAAAATACATATGCAACCAATGTAATAGCACTCAACTACATAAGACAAATTTTAACAGAAATGCAAAATGAACAGTAACACAATTATAATGAAAGACTTTAAAACTCCAGTGTTACAAAGAGATAGATCAACTAAGCAAAAAAAATAGCAAAGAAATAAAAAAAAACTAAATCAAACTTGTGAAGAAATGGACTTAGTAGATATTTACAGAGTGTTCCACACAGCAATATCAGAGTATACATTCTTCTCAGCTGCACACAGAACATTCTCCTAAACAGACCATATACTACCACACACAACATGCCTAACTAAAAACAAAGGAATTAAAATTATTCCATGTATATTATCTGACCATGGTGCAATTAAATGGGAAGTTATTGAGAAAAGAAATTGTAAAAACTCCATAAACACATGGAAGTTAAACACCCTGCTGAATAATCAGTGGTTCACAGATGAAATTAAAGAAGAAATTAAACAGTATTTTCAATCAAAGAAAAATTCAGATGTAACTCATGAGAACTTGTTTGATGAAATGAAAGTTGTCTTATGAGAGAAATTTATAGTGGCAAATTCTCATAAGAGGAAAACAGAAGGAACCCAAATAAACAATCTTATGCTGCCTGTTAAGCTCCTAGAAAAGGAAGTCAAGCCCAAAGCCCAAAGAGAGCAGAAAATTATTAAAAAAAGCAGTGCAAAAATAAATGAAACACAGACACAAAAAAGAATTAATAAATCCAAGAGTTCTTTGAAAAAATAAATAAAATTTATAACCCAGTAGCCAACCTTATCAAAAACATGGAAGAAAAATTCATACTAATGAAATAAGGAATGTAAAGGGTAATATCACTAAAGACTCCATAGAAACTCAGAAAATCGTAAATACCTACATCCCAAATCTTACTAGAATGGAAGAAATGGACATCTTAGATATGTATAAAGTATTAAAGATGAATCAAGAATGTATAAAAAATCTGAATAAACCTAAATTATTAAATGAAATTAAAAGTGTAATAAAAACTTACAAACAATTATTCAGTACATCCAAGGAAGACATAGATAAAAATTAGAGGACAATAGAAAAATGAAACATTGAATAAAAATTCAGGTAAGAATTAGAATGCATGAAACAGAATCAAACAGATATCCAGGAAATTAAAAATTCTACTGAAAGCTGGCAAATCTGCTTGAATGAATCTGAAGATAGACTCTCAGATCTTTTAATTTTTTTATTTTTTATTCATTTTAATGAGAAAAATAGCAATGAAACAGTTTCAAAACAGGTGAGTAAGACAATTGCAATAATTAATGCATTATATATTGTCTTTGTAGTAGTTATTCAGAGGACAAGATGCACACATGATATCTTGTCTAAACTATGTCAGTACAGACCTTTATTCTCATTGAACTAAAAGATGGTAGCTGTATATCTATGCTATTTTGTATATACCTATATATATTTTCGTCAATATAAAATGGTCCTTCATTTATATCTCCTATTTTGTTTTCTTTTGTCAAAGATGGGTATTCCATTGTTGTTATACCAGCTGTATTTGGAGAAGTCTTTAAAGTACCTCTACATACTTGCAGTTCAAATATTGTAGGTACTTGAATTCAGCAAAATAACCCAATGTAGTCCAATAGTCTAAAATATTAGTAGGTGATAAGCAGAATTGGCAATTGTCTGAAGTTGTTGACTTGAGCTTTTTACAGCTTAGCCTTTTAGAGCTCAGCATATTAATATTATATTACTTTTATACCTCATGGTTATACTTTTCTGCTGGAAGGTTAAGACCAAGTTGAAGCAAGAACTATATAAGTAAAAATGTAACTTTTGTATCTGGCAAGGTCAATCAAATCCCTCTGGGATTTACCCTTAAAAGATGTACAGCACCTTGTAAATGTTTTGTCAGCGTCAGCTATGTGGATGAGTCATGGCCATTGCTTGACCAATTTGCTCTCTGAGAAAGCCTGAGAGGATATTTTCTTTATTTTTCCATAATTTCATTGAGAAATAAATAGCAATGACACAGTTTCAAACCAAATTAGTAGGACAGTTTCAAAAGTTAACACATTGCATACATTCTTCCTAGTGGTTAATTGCTGTACAAGATGCGGACATGATATATTATTTACAAACACTATTACAGCAAATGCCTCTATTCATTAAGAGAATGTAATTATATATCTATCCTAATCATTTTGAATACAAAGATATAAAATGGACATTCATGTGTATCCCCCTTTTTTTGTTAAGTTCCATCATTTAAATATAGGTATGTAAACTTAGCAAAATATTCTAAAAGAGTTCAGTAGTCCATAATAGTATTGGCTCTTCTGCTTCACTGGCAATGTCAGAAACTGTTGACCAGAGTCTCCTACAGATCAACATAACAGCATGGCTTTGCTTCTTATATTTCATTTTTATACTTTTCTGTTGGATGGTTAAGACCAAGATAAAGCAAGACCTATGCAACAAGTGTTGTAGCTTTTGGATCTGATAAGGTCAGTGAAATAACCTCAGGATTTATTCTGAGATCCTGTACCT
>NW_004524976.1:554873-555903 GCF_000260255.1 Octodon degus | reverse complement strand
TTTTCATCAAGTATTGATATGTTGAACTTTAAGTGCCTGCAGAATATGATGAAAAACATTTAAAAATTAGAATATATTTTAAAAATAGGCAAAACAATTTATATAATTCTTATGTTTACTTATAAGTCCAAAAATCTAACCATATACAACCTTGAAGCAGCACAGTCCCACAATATTCCTTTTCCGGTCTCTTGCCTTCATTAACCACCCCCTTCCTTTTGAACAATCATCTACCTGAAAGACAGCATGGCAGCAACTGGCATGACAAGCAGCCCATATTCAGAATAACAGAATGACAGGCACTGAAATCATGAACCTACTATTACAAATTGCCATCTTCAGTGCAGTTGCTTATTTCACAGGTATCACTATATATAGTCAGCATGAGAATCCTTCCAATTTACTGCTAGATTCAAAAATGTTCTGGAGATTTTCAGGATCATTGACTTGTCCATCTTCTACATATAACTGTATGGCTTGTCACTGTCATATTTTCTAGCTCTTGTTTTCCTCTCTTAATTAGTTAGTCACTGAGTTCTTGCTTTCTTTTTCCTTGTATTATACCTTTCTATTTGTATTTTTTCTGTTGAGTTCTTATACTAGGGAAACTATATGATATTTCCACATGTGTGTCCAGTTTATTTCACTTATGAGTATATCTTCAAGTGGCATCCACTTCAATATAAAGTCTTCGAGTGAAGCTTTTGTAACTGAGTAATACTTTATAACTGAGTCATACTCCATTGTATAAAAATACCACATCTTTTTCATCCATTCCTCAGGGGATGGGCATCTTGGTTGTTTCCAAGATTTGGCTATCACAAATTGTGCTGCTATAAACATAGGCACACATATATCACTATGATATGATGTTTTCAGTTCCTCCGGGAAAATTCCCAGTAGAGGAATAGCTGGTTTAAATGGGATTTCCAGTCCAACTTTTCTAAGGAGTCTCCATACTGATTCCCATAATGGTTGCACCAGTCTACATTCCCACCAGCAGTGGAGAAGGGTTCCTTTTTCCCCACAG
>NW_004524976.1:545669-554456 GCF_000260255.1 Octodon degus | reverse complement strand
AAAAAAATTATACATTTTAACACATAAATTTATTTTTATTTTTTTTATCTATTTATTTACTTTTTGGTGGAACCAGGGATTCAACTCAGGTCCTTGCACTTGCCAGGGAGTACTTATTCCACTGAACCATCTCCCTGGTCCCCACATAAATTTATATATCACACCATATACAACATTGTAGCAGGAAAATCCTATGATTTTTTTTGTCTCTTGTTTTCTTTTTGTATTTAGGACAGGGTTTACAGGGTCTCACTATGTAGATCACACTCATAGTGGTTCACCTGTTTTCAGCCTTCCAAGTGTTGGGTGCACAGCACCACTCCTAGTCTCAATCACCATCTCAGCATGCCCCAGGGGTGGGTTGGGGCCGGCACAGCAGGCTGGGGAATTGAACTCCAGGCCCCTTTCTAAGGGGGCACATTAATTCGCTGAGCTTTAGCTGGACTTGTGTCTTGTTTTATTTTATTACCTTTTCTTCTTTGCAAACAATTACTTTAAACAGAGTATAGCAATAATATATGATATGAAATTAGAAGCAGCACACATTTAAAGACCAAAATGATAGGCATTTCAAGATACTTATGGTTTTAGGATTACACGTTGGTATCCTCGATTTCATTGCTTAGTTCACAGATATAAGCATTTGTAGTTAGTTAGGGTGAGAATTCTACCCATCAATTGTTATTTTCAAAATCCTGATGGAGATTCTCAGGACCATTATATTAACCATTTTGTTTTATAAATGTATGGTTTTTCCGTGTCATATTTCCTGACTTTTATCCTTTCCGTCTGTTTGGTGTTTAGTCCTTAAGTTCTTGTTTTACATTTAACAGTGTTATCACTTTCAATTTTTATTTCTTCTTTTAAGTTCTTACACCAAGGAGGCAATACAATATTTACACATGTGGGTCTGGTTTATTTCACTTATGAGTATATCTTCAAGTTGCATCCACTTATATATGAAGACTTTGAGTTTATTGTACTATATAGCTGAGTAATACTCCTTTGTATAAAAATACCACACCTTTTTCATCCATTCCTCAGATGAACATTTTGGTTGATTCCAAGATTTGTCTATCACAAATTGTGCTGCTAGAAACATAGGTGCACATGTATCCATATGATATGATGTTTTCAGTTCTTTTGGGAAAATTCCCAGTAAGGGCATAGCTGGATTGAATGGAATTTCCAGTCCTAATTTTTGAGGACTCTTGACACTGATTTCCATATTTGCACCATTCTACATTCCCACCAGTAGTGAATAAGGTTTCCTTTTTCCCTGCAGCCTCTCCAGTATTTGTTGTTAGTTGATTTCTTTATGACAATCTTTCTTTCTGGGGTAAGATGGTATCTCATGGTTGTTTTAATTTGTATTCCATGAATGGCTACTGATGTGGATCATTTTTTAATGTATTTATTTTCTTATTACATTTCTTCCTCTGAGTAGTATTTGTTTATCATGGATGAACATTGTTGGACTGGTTCTTTACATTTTGGGGCAATAATGTTTTTCAGTTCTTTATAAATCCAAGAGAGAAGATCTTTGTCTGAGTACTTACTAGTTAAGAATTTTTTCCAAATTTGTGGATTGTCTTTTTATTCTGTTGATAAGTTTTTTGAGGAGCAAAAGCTTCTCCATAAGAGGAAGTCCTAGTTGTTTTTTCTTTCTATATTTCCATGAAGTTTGAGTTTTGTTCATGAACTGTTTGCCTACACCTAAGTCTTCAAGAGTTCCTCCTACTTTCTCTTCCAGGAGATTTAGTGTTTCTGTTTTAATGTTTAGATCTTTAATAAATTTTGGCTTTAGTTTAGTGCATGATGATAGACCTGGGACAAGTTTTATTTTATGGCATGTAGAGAGCCACTTTTTCCAGCGTCATTTGTTAAAGAGACTATCTTTCTTCCAGTAAGTATGTTTGGCCCCTTTGTCAAAGATAAGACAGATGAGTGTGTTTGCAGTTGTATCTGCATCTTCTAAACTATTACACTGGACCTCAGTTCTATTTTGTTGCCAATACCATGCTGATTTTATCACAGTAGCTTTGTAGTCTTATTTCAAGTCAGGAATTGTAATGTCTCCTGCTTTTTCTTTGTTACCTAGGATTGTCTTCAGCATTCCATGTTTTTTCTGGTTCCAAATAAATTTTAGGAAGGTTTTCTCTATATCTATGAGGTATGTTGGTGATACATTGATAGGGATTGAATTTAATCTGTATAGCAGTTTTGGAAGTATGGCCATCTTCACAATGTTGGTCCTTCCTAAACAAGAGCAAGGAATATTTTTCCATTTTCTGAAATCTCTATGATCTCTTTTTGCAGATTAATGTAATTTCTGCAGAATAGATATTTTACTTCTTTAATTAGATGAAGTCTTAAAGGATCTACAAAGTGCAGTACAGGATTTCAGGGTTAGTCCTGAGGAGACTTGACTGACCTTGTTAGGTACAAAGTTACATTCCTTGATATATAGGTCTAGCTCTACCTTGTTCTTAACCACCTAGCAGAAAAGTATAGACTGAGGTATGCAAAGTGAAGCCATGTTAACATACAGAACTCTAAAAGGCTCAAGTCAACAGATTCTGACATTGCCAGTCCTGTGGATAACCCACTACTATTGTGGACTACTGAACTATATTGGAATATTTTGCTGAATTCATTCACCTACAATATTTGGATGGCAATGGAATACCCATTTCTGACAAAACTAAACAAAAAAGAAGATATAAATGAAGGAAAATTTGTGTCTGTACATACAAAATATTTAGGATAGATATACAGTCACTTTCTCTTAATTCAATAAGAAGAAAGATTAGTACAGATAGTGTTTGGACAGGATATCATGTCTCCATCTTGAGCTATGAATGACTACTACAAAAATAACAATATGCAATGTATTAATTGTAACTCTCCTAACAACTTGTTTTGAAACAGTGTCAATGCAACTTTTTCCTCAATAAAACTAATAAAAAATTAGATGAAGTCTTACACATTCCATTTTCCATGGTGCAATTGCAAAAGGTATTGTTTCTCTAATGACCTTCTTAGTGTGTTTGTTATCTGTGTAGAGGAATGTTGGCTGCACAACAAGGACTTCTCCAGATCCAGCAAACCACTGCGAGTGTGTGGGAGAGCTTCTACACTCTCTTGCCCTCTTACTCCCAGATCCAGCACAGGTCTGGTACACAGTCCTAGGTGAAACACTGTAGCTGAAGTCCCTGTAGTGAGACTAGGATAAAAAACACGCAGCTAACCCAGGAGCAGAGCATCTTGCCAGAGGGGCACAACAGGTTCACCTCCAAGGGCAGCAGCAAAAAGGAGCTGAGCACAGTAGCCAGACATAAGCAGGGCACAACTGGATGAACTCAAAATTGCTATATCAGCACCTGAATTTTATTAGGTACTAAGGTTAAAACTGCACCAAAACTCTACACCAAAGGTCAGTTGACAGTGCTATACAACATGACAAATAGAAGGAGCAAAATGCAATCTCAGGTCCCAAGCTCATCCAGAACAAGTGCAGAGGACCATAGCACAGCTGAAATGTCTAAATTACTAGCATCAGAAGAAAAGAAACAACAGCAGAAAGGTATAGAAAGACTAAGATCAGAATTAATCTCTGAAATAGAAAACTCTAAATTAATAGTGTCTGAAGTAAAGAATCAAATGCAGAAACATATAGAAGAAATCAGATCAGAAATAATCTCTGAAGTAAAAGAATTAATAACTGCTTCTCAAGAAGACACTGATGAAATAATAGAGATTACAAAAGCAATGGAATCCTTGAATGAACAATACAGGAAAGAAATAGATCGCATGAGGCAGAGTCAAAGAGATATAGAGAAGCACAAAATTTCAATCAGAAGCTTGCAAAACCATTTGAGAGAAAGTGAAGATAGAGTTTCAGATCTTGAAGACACTGGTGTGATAGTGCAAAGGTAAGAAAAGATTTCTTATAAACATAGATTACAGGAAAAAATAATACATCACCTGCAAGACAATGCAAAGATGAACAACATGAGGCTAATAGGCATCAATGAGAAAGAAGGAGTCAATGCAAATGATATAAAAATAATATGGGCAGAAGTAATAGCACAAAACTTCCTAAATATGAGGAAACAATCTGACATTCAGGTAACTGAAGCATACAGAACTCCAAATAACTTCAACCCAAGTAAAAACACACCAGGACATATAATAGTCAAGATCCTAGAAATCCAGCACAAGAACAATATACTGAAAGCTGCTAGAGAAAAGAAGCAGATCACATTCAAAGGAAAACCCATCAGAATTACAGCCGACTTCTCTTCACAAACCGTGAAAGCAAGAAGAGCATGGAGCAGTGTACTTCAAATCCTCTGTGAAACCAAATTACAGCCCAGACTACTATACCCTGCAAAACTCTCTTTCAAGTTTGATGGAGAAGTGAAATACTTCCATGACAAAGAACAACTAAAGAATTTCACGATAACAAAGCCAACTCTACACACACTACTAAAAGATGTTCTAGAGAGGGACCAAAATGATCAGCATTCCAAGAATGAGAACAGAAGGAACTCAATAAATAGGGCAAATAATTAAACAGAGGACAAAAAGGAGTCAACAACAGCAGGTAAATAACATGTGGATTGGAAATCAACATCTCAATTATAATCATCAAAATAAATGGACTTAATTCATCAAATAAAAGAAATTGACTGGCACAGTGGATTAGGAAACAAAATCCAAGAATATGCTTTATACACTAGACTCATTTAAGTCATAAAGAAATTCATAGGCTGAAAGTCAAAGGATGGAAATCAATGCTACATGCCCCAGCACCGCAGAATAAAGCAGGATTAGCAATCCTGTTCTCAGACACTCTCAACTTCAAACCAAGAATATTCAAGTGAAATAAAGAAGGCCACTATATACTGGTTAGGGGAAAAATTCAAGAGGAAAAATAACACTCAAAATATATATATGCACCAAGCACGGGATTATGCACCTATATAAGACAAATCTTAATGAACATGAAATATCTAGTATTCAATACCACAATCTTAACAGGAGATTTTAACACTCCCTTATTGGATAAAGATAGGCTCAGCAGACAAAAATTAGCAAAGAAGTAGCAAAACTGAACCAGAACTTCGATGAAATGGAATTAGTCAACCTATATAGAGTTTTCCACAGAATCACAGCTGAATACACATTTTCTTTCACCAGAACATGCGACATTTTCTAAAATAGACCATGTACTATTCCATAGGTCATGTTAAGTACATGCAAGAAAAAAGAAATTATTCCATGCATATTATCTGACCACAGTGCAATGAAAGTGGAAATTAACAACAAAAGAAACCAGAGAAACACATAAATACATGGAAATGAAACAATACCCCACTCAGCAACCAATGGTCACAGATGACATTAAAGAAGAAATTGAACAATATCAAAAGTTCAATGAAAATTATAAAACAATTTATCGGGATTTATGGGATTTTATGAAAGCAATTCTCAGAGGGAAATTTATAGCTGTGAACTTACACATTAGAAAAACAGAATGGGAAAAATAAACACCATAGTGATGCACCTACAACATGTAGAAAAGGAAGAGCAAACCAAACCCAAATCCCAAAGACGGGAAGAAATCATACAGATTAGAGGAGAAATTAATTCAATCCAGATGAACAAAACAATTCAAAGAATTAACAAAGAAAAAAGCTGGTTCTTTGAAAGATAAAATCAAATTGATCAGCACATAGCTAACCTGATCAAAAAGAAGAAAGAAAAAGTTCAAATACAAGGAATAATGAATGAAAAGGGATTAATTAACAGAGACTCAGTGGAAATTCAGAAGATTATCAATAGCTACTTTGTGAATCTTTACTGTCACAGAATAGAAAGCGGAGACGAAATGGACAGATTTCTAGAAAGTAAAATTACCAAAACTGAATGAAGAGGTTATGAGAACTCTCAATAATTCAATCACAGCCAATGAAATATGAAATGTAATAAAATAATCTACTGACAAAGAAAAGCCCAGGTCCGGATGGATTCACAGATGAATTCTACAAGAAATTTACAGAACATATACTCCCTATACACCTCAAACTCTTCAATGAAATTAAAAAGGGAGCAATCGTCTTAAAATAGTTCCTGGGAGTAAATATACTGATATGAAAACCAGGGAAAGAGACAATTAAAAAAGAAAACTACAGGCCAATCTCCCTCATGAACATAAATGCAAAAATCCACAATAAAATCTCAGGAAATTCAATACAGCAAATCATCAAGAAGATTACACACCATGACCAGGTAGGAGCCATCCCACGGATGCAAGGATGGTTCAATACACTCAAATCTATAAATGTAATACACTATATCAATAGATCCAAATCTAAAAACCACAAGATCATCTCAATCAAAGAGGAAAAGGCTTTTGACAAAGTTCAACACTCATACATGTTCAAAGTAGTAGAGAAAATTCAAATACATGGTCTCTATTTCAGTCCATTAAAAGTCATCTGTGACAGGGCCAGGGAGATGGCTCAGTGGAATAAGCACTTCCCAGGCAAGAGCAAGGGCCTGAGTTCAAACCCCCGTTCTGCTAAAAAAAAAAGTCATCTGTGACAACCCAATTGGTTAACATAATTCTCAATGGAGAAAAACTGAAACCTTTACTCTCAGATCTGGTGCAAGACAAGGATGTCCTGTATCACCACTCATATTCAATATAGCTGTTTTTTTTCTTTTAAATGGGTAATAAATGAAACAAAGACAGAAGAAAAAGAAAAAAAATGTCAGAGGACTGTCCTGTTACAATGCTGTATATGGTTAGATTTCTAAATTTCTGTGTAAAAATGTGTAATTGTTTATTCATAGTCTTTAAATATTTTTCATTTTTTAAATTTTTATCTCAATATTCTTACGGATTTAATGTTTAACATATCAATGTTTGATGGAAAATACATGTTCCATGTTATGCCTAAGATGTTTGATATTCAGACAGAAAGTGAAGTTAAACCTAACTGCAAAGACCCAGTCCTAGCCCAGGTACGATGAGTGTGCGGAGAGCTTCCTGCTACCCTACGCCGGTGAGACCAGTCCCAGCCCAGGCGCAGCATGGGCCAGACCCTCTGCCATCCCCTTGTACCATCCTACACCACTCCTCAGTGCCACCCCCGCCCCGATTGCCGAGTAGGAATTTTTGCCCCTTCCTGGAGCCCCCAGACCCAGTCCTATATCAGGTCCCATGAGTGTGTGCGGAGAGCTTCCTCTTCCCACTACTTCAACATGCTCCTCCAGGCACAGCTCAGGCCTGGCATACACGCCTGGGGTGTAATCCTGCAGCTGCAGTCCCTGCAGAGAGTGTAGAGGATAGATCCAACCAGCTAGTCCAGGAGGAGAACATCTCGCCACAGGGGCACAACAGGTTCACCCTTAAGGGCAGCAGCAGGAAGGAGCTGAGAACAGCAGCCAGACCCAAGCCAGACACAGCTGGATAAGTCCAAACTTTATAGAGCTGCAACTGAACTTCAGTACGTGCGAAGGTTATAACTACAGCAAAGATCTAAAACAAAGGTCAGAAGACAGTGCTCTACAAAATGACGAGAGGGAACAAAATGCAACCTCATAACCCAAGCCCACCCGTAACAAGTGCAGAGGTCACTAACACAGAAAAAATTGGAAATCACACAGCTGAAAGCAATGAATCAATGGCTTCTTAAATAAACAGCTGCAGAAAGATGTAGAAGATTTCAGATTGGAAATGAAAATAGAAATCGCTGAATTAATAACATCTGCACTAAAGAATCAAATGCAGAAACATATGGAAGAAACTGAGTGCTCACCCAGAACAAGTGCGGAGGATAGTAGCTCGGCTCAAATACATGAATTAATAGCGTCGATAGTAAATAAGCAACAGCAGAAAGAGAGGAAACCAGAGCGCAATTCCTTTCTGAAATAAAAAAAGAACTCTCAGAACTCAACAGATGAAGGAAAGAAGCAACTACAGAAACATAGGCAGGAAACCCAATCTGAAAAAAACATTGCAGTAAAAGAATTTCTAAGTGCTTCTAAAGAAGAAATTGATTAAAAAAAATAGAGGAGATTAGAAAAATGACGGATTCCCTGAATGAGAAATACAGGAAAGAAATACATCGCATGCAGTAGAGTCAAAGAGATATAGAGGAAATGAAACTCTCAATCACAAGCTTGCAAAACCGTTTAAGTGAATGTGAAGACAGAGATACAGATCTTGAAGATGCTGGTGTAGCTAGCAAAAAGGTATGAAAGGATCTCTTAAAAACAATGAGGATGCAGGAAAGAATAATCCATCATCTGCAAGATGATGCAAAGATGAACAATGTGAGACTAATAGGCATCAATGAGAAAGAAGAAGTCAACACAAATGACATTAAAGAAAATATGGGGAGAACTAATAGTAGAAAACTTCCCAAATATGAGGAAACAATCTGACATTCAGGTAACTGAAGCATACAGAACGCAAAGAAACCTTAAACCAATGAAAAACACACCGAGACATATAAAAGTCAAGATCCCAGAAATTCAGCACAAGAATAATCTACTGAAAGCCACTAGAAAAAAGAAGCAGATCATATTCAAAGGAAAACCCATCAGAATTACGGCCGACTTATCTTCACAGACCATGCAGGCAAGAGGAGCATGGAGCAGAGTACTTCAGGTCCTCTAAAAAACAATTTCCAGCCCAGACTACCATACCCTGTAAAACTCTTTCAAGTTTGATGGAGAAGTGAAATACTTCCATGACAAAGAACAGCTAAA
>NW_004524976.1:542766-543579 GCF_000260255.1 Octodon degus | reverse complement strand
GAAATGGACAGATTCCTAGAAATGTACAAATTACCACAAATGAATCAACAAATTATAACCACTCTCAATAACCCAATAACAGCCAATGAAATACGAGATGTAAGTAAAAACCTAGCGGCAAAGAAAAGTCCAGGTCTGGATGGAATCACAGCTGAATTCTACAAGGCATTTACAGAAGATGTCTTCCCTATACTTCTCAAACTCTTAAATGAAATTGAAAAGGAAGCAATCCTCCCAAAATCATTCCTGGAGGCAAGTATTATACTGATACCAAAACCAGGGAAAGATGCAACAGAGAAAGAGAACTACAGGCTTATCTCTCTCATGAACATAGATGCCAAAATCCTCAATAAAATCCTAGCAAATGGAATACAGCAAATCGTCAAGAAGATCATATACCATGACCAGGTGGGATTCATCCCAGGGATGCAAGAATGGTTCAATATTTGAAAATCTATCAATGTAATACACTATGTCAATAGAGCGAAATTTAAAAACCACATGATCATCTCCATTGATTCAGAAAAGGCTTTTGACAAAGTCCAACACTCATTCATGTTCAAAGTCCTACAGAAAACGGTAATAAATGGCTTCTACTTCAATCTCATAAAAGCCATTTACGAAAACCCAACAGCTAACATAATCCTAAATGGGGAAAAACTGAAATCTTTTACTCTTAGATCGGGTACAAGACAAGGATATCCTCTACCACTACTAATCAATATAGTTCTGGAATCATTAGCTACAGCCATTAGAAAAGAGAAAGAAATAAAAGGAATAAGAATAGGCAAAGAAGAAGTTAAATTATCTTTA
>NW_004524976.1:541175-542575 GCF_000260255.1 Octodon degus | reverse complement strand
CATGCTCCTGGATAGGAAGAACCAACATTGTGAAGATGGCCATACTCCCAAAATTGCTGTATAGATTTAATGCAATCCCTATCATACTACCACCGACATATCTCACAGACATAGAGAAATCATTCCTAAAGTTTGTCTGGAACCAAAAAAGACCTACAATAGCAAGGGCAAGTCTAGTCAATAAAGACAAGGCAGCTGGCATTAGTATTCCTCACTTGAAATTATAGTACAAGGATACTGTGATAAAATCAGCATGACACTGGCATCAAAATAGACCTGAGGATCAATGGAATAGTTTAGAAGACACTGAAGCCCCTGTGAACACACTCAACCATCTTATCTTTGACAAAGGGGCTAAACATACTCACTGGAAGAAAGACAGCCTCTTTAAGAAACGTTGCTGGAAAAACTGGGTCTCTACATGTCGAAAACTCAAACTTGACCCGGGTCTATCACAATGCACCAAACTAAAGTGAAAATGGATTAAAAATCTAAACATTAAAGTAGAGACCCTAAATCTCCTGGAAGAGAGAGTAGGTGGAACTCTTGAAGACATAGGGGTAGAGAAAGAGTTCATGGAGAGAAATCAAATCGCAAGCGTAAAAGTTGAAAGACTTAACAACTGGGATCTGCTCTTACTGAGAAGTTTATTCACTTCAAAAGAAATTACCAACAAAGTGAAAAGGCAACCTACAAATTTAGAAAAAATCATTACAAATATCTACTCAGACAGGGGTCTGCTCTCTAGAATCTATAAAGAACTAAAAAACACCACGGCCCCCAAATTTAAACACCCAATCCAGAAATGGGCATCCGAGATGAACACATACTTCTCAGAGGAAGAAATTAACGAAGCGAATACATATATGAAAAAATTTTGCACATCGCTAGCCATTTGTGAAATGCAAATTAAAACCACATTGAGATATCGTCTCACCCCAGAAAGAATGGCTATCCTAAAGAAACCACCGAACAACAAATGTTGGAGAGGCTGTGGGGAAAAAGGAACCCTTCTTCACTGCTGGTAGGAGTGTAGACTGGTGCAAGCTTTATGGAAATCAGTATGGAGACTCCTTAGAAAAGTTGGTCTGGAAATCCCCTTTAAATCAGCTATTCTTCTACTGGGAATTTTCCTATAGGATCTGAAAACATCATATCATAGGGATATATTTGTGCCTATGTTTATTTTTTTATTTTTATTTTTTTTCAAAGTTTTGTTGATAAACAGCAATGAGACAGTTTCAAATCCAATCGGAAGTACAGTTTCAACAAATAACACACTGCATATATTCTTCTTAGTGGTTAATTGCTGTATAAGAAGTGGACTTGTGATCCTACTTACAAACACCATTAGAACAAATCATTCTATTCATTAAGAGAATGCGAATATATATCTATCC
>NW_004524976.1:511673-521269 GCF_000260255.1 Octodon degus | reverse complement strand
TTCTGAGGTTGCATTTTGTTCCTTCTCTTCATTTTGTGTAGCACTGTACTCTGCCCTTTGTTGTAGATCTTTGCTGTAGTTATAACCTTCACAGGTACTGAAGTTCAGGTGGAGCTCTCCGGAGTTTGGACTTATCCAGCTGCGTCTGGCTTGGGTCTGCCTGCTTCTTTCAGCTTCTTCCTGCTGTGGACCATGGGTAGGACTGGGTCTGGGGGTTCCCGGAAGTTGGCAGAAATTCCTACTGAGTGGGAGGGGTGTGGGAGGTACGGCGGAGTGGTGGGGTGTAGCCGGAGGGGGTGGGAGAGGGTCCGGCCCACGCTGCCACCTGGGCTGGGACTGTTCCTCCCGGCGCAGGGTAGGAGGAAGCTCTCCACACACTCACCGGACCTGGACTAGGACTGGGTCTGGGGGTTCCCAGAAGTCGGCAGAATTTCCTCCTCGGCAGGAGGGGTGGGGAGGTATGGCAGAGTGGTGTGTGGCGGCCCAAGGAGGTGGGAGAGGGTGCGGCCCACGCTGCGCCTGGGCTGGGACTGGTCCTGCCGGCGCAGGGTAGCAGGAAACTCTCCGCACACTCACCGGACCTGGGCTAGGACTGGGTCTGGGGGCTCCCGGAACTCGGCAGAAAATCCTACTCGGTGGGCGGAGTGGGGGAGGCACTGGGGAGTGGTGGGGGGCGGCCTGAGGGGCTGGGAGAGGGTGCGGCCCACGCTGCGCCTGGGCTGGGACTGGTCCCGCTGGCGCAGGGTAGCAGGAAACTCTCTGCACACTCACCGGACCTGGGCTAGGACTGGGTCTGGTAGAAGAATTTGAATCTAAGTTCCAGTGTAATTTGTTCTAAAAATTTGATTACTTAATCTGAAGATAAGAATTGGTGTGCCTTTTAATTATATGAGTCAACTTGAATAGATTAAGAAACATCTTACTAGCAAAGTATAGTTCTAGGTTTGTCTGTGGATGACTGATATATAGGCCAGCAAATTGCCGAGTAAGGATCCACTGTTTGTTGATTGCACCAACCAATAGGCTTGCATCCTGGATGGAATGAAAAGGGAAAGAAAGAAGTGTTCTCATTTTGAATATATCAGTCTTCCTGAGTGAGTCCATATTTTGCTGCCATCACCATTGCACATAGGTCCTTAGATCTCCAGTTTCTTCAGCCTTCCAGTGTAGACTTCCACCACTGAGCTTGCATTGACCTTCTAGACCTTCAACCTTGGGCTGGTGCATAGCAGCATAATTTTTAATAGCCAATTCTTGGAAATAACAAAGATCCCTGTCATCTGAGGAAAGGATGAAAAAGATGTGGTATTTTTATACAATGGGGTATTACTCAGCTATAAAGAATAATAAACTCAAAGCCTTTATATTGAAGTGAATGCCACTTGAAGATATGCTCGTAAGTGAAATAAACCAGATCCACATGTGTAAATATCTTATGGTTTCCCTAATGTAAGAACTCAAAAAAGAAACAAAATCACAAAGGTATAACATAATTAAAAGGAACATGAGAACTTAAGGATTAAAGAACGAAGAGAGGGCAAGGAGAAATGCTAGGAATTATTACAAGGATAAAGCCAAACCTTTATATGCAGAAAATGGTTAAGACAATGATTCTGAGAATATTTAGCAGGTTTTTGAAACTAGCAGTTAGTTGGTAGGATTCTCACCCTGACTAACTATATATGCTGATACCTGTGAACTAAACAACTGAACTGAAGATAGCAATGTATAATACTGGAGTCATGTTTTGAATGCCTATCATTCTGGTCTTCTCAATACATAATGGTTGTCATGTCATACCAATTACTGCTATACTGTCTCTCAAGTAAGTATTTGTTGAAAAAAGGATAATGAATGAAAACCACAGACAAGAAAATAAAAAGGTCTTAGACTGTCCTGCTACAATTCTGTATATGGTGAGGTTTTTAAATTTATGTGTAAAAATATGGAATTGTTTATTCTTATTTTTTTTAAAAATGTATATTTTAATTTTCTTCTCTCACATTCTGCAGGGATTTAAATTTTCACTTATCAATATTTGATGGAAAATATTTCTTCCATGTGATGTCTGAAGTGTTTGATATTCAGACAAATAGTGAGGTTTAGCTCAACAGCCTATGTTATAGGGTAATAACATCATTAAACTTCTCTTTCAGAGGGTTAACAACTTAATTTTGCAGGCCAAAGATTAGAGAAAAATAAGCCCTGCAAGGACAGCCGACATTTTGGCCCTATCCTTCAACATTAGTAAGGAGTCAGGACATAAGTGAACCTGTACTGTAACATCCTGTTATTCTGTTGTTTCACACATTTTTTGATATCAGATTATGGGAACAGAGAAGAAAGTAGAGTGTGCCTAAGGAAAGTCATATGAAGAGAAAATATTTTCTCAAGCTTTCACAGAGAAAAAATTTGTCAAGCAATGGCCGTGACTCACTCACATGGCTGACACTGACAAAGGATCTACAAACTGCTGTACAGGGTTTCAGGGTAAATATTGAGGGGATTTGACTAAACTTGGCATAGAGAAAAGCTACATTTCTTGTTAAATAGGTCTTGCTTTGTCTTTGTCTTAATGATCCAGCAGAAAAGTATAAAAATGAAGCATAAAAAGTAAAGCTATATTAATATGCTGATTTGTAAAAGGCTCAATTCAAAAACTTCTGACATTGTCAGTCCGATGGAGAGCTCACTATAATTATGGACTACCAGACTATTTTGAATTATTTTGCTGAGTACACACACTTACTATATTTAAATGGCAACAGAATACCCATCTCTATCAAACTAAAGAAAAAAGGGGATACAAAGGATGCAACATTTTATATCTTCATATACACTATAGTTATGATAGATATAAAGCTAGCTTTCTCTTAATTCAATGAGAAAAAGGATTTATACTAATAGTGTTTGGACAGGACATCATGTCTACCTCTTGTAGCATGGCTAACCACTACGAAGACAATATGCAATGTGTTAATTATTGAAACTGTCTTACTAATCTGTTTTGAAACTGTCTCATTGTTATTTGTTTCTCAATAAAATTAAAAAGAAATTAAAAAATAGAATCATCTTCACTGTTGGGTTTTCATGAATGTCTTTTATCAGACTGAGGTAGATTCTACGTGTTCCAATTTTCTGTAGGACTTTGAACATTATTGATCATTGGCCTTGTCGAAAACCTTTTCTAGACGCCAGTGAGATGGCTCAGTACAATAAGTGCTTCCCTGGCAAGTGCAAGGGCTTTAGTTCAATGCCCAGTTTCAGAAAAAAGTAGTCTTTTTTGCATAAATTGAGATGATCCTGTGGATTTTGGATTTGGTTCTATCGATATTTTGCATTACATTTATAGATTTGTGTATGTTGAACCATCCTTGCCTTCCTGGGATGAATTCCTTCTGTTCATGGTGTGTAATATCTTCTTAATGTTTTGCTGTATTGTATTTGCTAGGATTTTATTGAGGATTTTTGCATCTATGTTAATGATGGAGATTTGCTGTTAGTTTTGTGTTTTTAGTTTCATCTTTCTCTTTGGTATCAGTATAATAATTGACTCCAGGAATGATTTTCAGAGGATTGCTTCCTTTTAAATTTCACTGAAGAATTTGAGGTGTATTGGTGACCATCTTTTGTAAATTTCTTGTAGAATTCATTTGTGAGTCCATCAGGACCTGGAATTTCCTTTACCAGTAGGTTTTTTTTTAAATTATTATTACATTTCGTATTTCATTGGGTGTTATTGAGTTATTCAGAGTTCTTATATATTTTTGATTCAATTTTGCTAATTTGTACCTTTGAAAGCATCTGTCCATTTCTTCTGTGTCTTTGATTCCCTACTGCATGAATTTGAGATTTTTTCTTTCCTCTTTTTTATGAGCAGAATATATTTTTTGAGGGAAAGAAAGCTCCTGTTCAAGAAAGGGACAGGAGGGTGGCCCAAGTGGGTAGTTTTCAGGAAGCTGTCCCTTTCAGGGACTTTTGTAGTGTAAAACCATGTGGGGCTAAGGTGAAGAAAATGGAAACTCACTTAGGTGGATGTGGGGTGGGACAAAAGTATGGTCAGCCAATGGGATTTCAAGCACCATTGCTCAGGAAAAATTGATTAAATCCAGGACCAAATAGGGAAGGGAGTCACATAGCAAGGGGGCATAAATGTAAAACATGACCTTATCTGGTGACCATCAGGCATTGATTTTTCCTGGCTTTCTCAGGGTAATGATCAATCCTGGATGCCAATCTTTAGAGAGGTTAACATTTGTTTGGTCTTTGGGCTTTAGGTCTGGTTCACAGCAGGAGCATCCATCTGTCCCACAGTTGTAAGATATCTTGTCTTTTGTGTTATCTCCTTTGAGAGCCTGGACCTATCTTACTGCCTATCATATTTCTATCTAACTCGGCTGCCTGAAACATTCCCCCTTCTGAAGAAGCAACCGCAACTGCTGTGAGGGAACCATGGTTGATGACCGCTCTGGCTTCATCTGGCTGAAAGGGGCCATAGTTGTTTACCAGCAGTCAGAAATACCCTCCAGAGGTTCTATCTAAATGCCTTCAATAGATGACAGTCATTTTCCTCTTTGATGGGCATATAGCTTTGAGTCTGGAGGAGACAAAGCCAAAGAAACTATTAAACATGATTATGCCTGTTAATAAGATCAACAGGATAATCAAGAATATAGTAAAAATGATTTTTACCAAAGAGATAGTAATGACTTTTCATAAAAATGATAAAGATATGGTCCAGGGGACCTCTGCATATAAAAGCACTAGTTAGAAATTTTTGTAGGTCAACTGAGAGATATCTTAAATATGAGGTTTAATCCCTTTTTTTAAAAAAAAATCTTCTATGGCCATTGCATATTATCTCAAACAAACTGGCCTTTTATGTCTCATCAATTATATTATTATTTGTGGCACATGTATTGCCAGAAATAGGGAGAACACCAACTACTCTCCAGTTTGCAAGTGAGGCCACTGGCTGGGTAACTACTGAAAAATGTGCATGAGCGTCTATCAAATGTCTAACAGGTTTTTTCCTTGTATTGGCAGTTAGCATGGATGGATTCTTTTAAGCTGAGATGTGAAGACCCATGATCTTATCAATCTGAAACTTTCTCTGATTACATAATGAACACTTTCTTTTTTCTTTTTCTAGCAGCTTTGGACATTTTTCATTGAAATGTCCCTTCTCTCTGTTTGGATCCAGAGAAGCATAATTTTTCCCATTTCCTGACTAGCCTTCATTCCCACAGTCTCCTAGTATCACTATTCTCATTTTCCATATATAATTCCATTTTGAATCCTTTTTGTCTCAACTCAGACAAATTTATTCCTGAAAACCCTTCTAACTTCTGCAGCTTGTGTCAGACACCAGGGGTCCCCTGAGCAACATGTAACTTCTTAGTTTTAAGCCCTTAATATGTGTCTCTATAGACAAAATCTGGTGGGTCCCAGTTAAAGGAATCCTCATCTAACATATTTATTATAGATTTTACCTGCATGATTACCTGGATTGTGGTATCCTCTAGGAAAGAATTTTTCTGAGAAATTAGAGCACATATGATCAAAGCATGAACATTCAAGCTAACAGGTACATTTATAAGCTTTTTTTTTAGACCTAGCAATAGTAACACACTAGCTCTTAGGCCTCTTTATTTATGGAGTCTGACAGTTTGTTATAAGTCTCTCTAGCTTTAGTTAAGAGCCATCACACCTGTATTAACTATAAGCATGAAATACCTGAGTTACACCAGAAATCAACCAGATTAACTTATTTACTTATCATGAAATACATAGCACTTAGTCACATTGAATCAATGAAATGCATTTTAAGTCCTTGTACATGAATAGCAATATATATTGCATTTGTTAAAACTAGTTAGTTAGCAACATGAATATATTGTAATATCTAAGTTACAGCTAAAACAAGATGTCTTCTAAATTCTGTCTTTATTGAGGTATAATGACTGGAAGGAAAGTTAGGCCTGGAAAAGGACAAAGTGACCTGTGCCAATGTCCAGCAATAGGCTGTTTTTCTTTTTTTTCTTTTAGTCATGATTACTCAGGGCTCCTCCATGGAGATGACAGGTAGAGATGACAGTCTGGTCAGAGGGACAAGGCAGGCCCAGAGCCCTTCAGTCCTACTGGACCATCTGGGAAGTTGAGTCTGAGCTCTGGGGCCTCCATCTCAGATTGCAGTCTTACTTCTAGTATCTGCTTTGGCAGTCAAAGCATGGCTTGTGGGCCTCTTAAGGCAGTCCCTCTTATACTGGCCTGGCTTCTGACAGTAGTAGTAGATGAACCTCATTGTCAGTGAACTCTTCTTGGAGCTCAGAGAATCTGACTTAGGGTCTGTTTTGAGGACACAATAAAGGTATCCATTTTTGATCTCTTTGTTTTCTTTCCCTAGTCTTCTCCAGTTCCAATTATAGGTCACTAAAAATAGTTTTATTAATGTATCAAGTGAGTTATCTGCAGCAAAAGCTATATTTTGTAGCTCCTGAACTTATCTGTAAGAGTAATCTGTCCCTCTAACTAGCATCTCAGGAAGTATGTCTTAACTGTGCCTCTATTAAAACATTACAAGAAATGAGGAGGTGTTCATCATTGTAGTAAATAGCTAAAATTTAAAATGACTAGAAGGCTTTGTTTTAGTTCTTAGACCTTCAAGAATAAACACTTGAAACAAAATGTCTTTTCTTTTTTTCCTGCCCTACTATTAGGCCACCAGGGATGTGACTGTTTGGGCTCCAGTGGGAACTGGAAGTTAGACTGGTAGTCTATCTTTTGACGCTTTAAAATTAGCAATGTTCTATTTATTTACAAATGCAATGGCAGCTTGTAATGCTGCCTGCCTTTCCATAAAAGTCAAAGCTTGGTTTAAGATTAACTTTACATCTCTCCAATCTAGTTCATGAGTTTGAGTAAATTGTCTAAAGACATCAATGTACTTATTAGGGTCATCTAAGGCACATGAAATCTGGAAGTTCCAAATTGTCTATTTCCTTCTTTAAAAGGTATTATCTTTGAAAAGCTTGCATAAATGTGGCTAAGGATGGTTGCAGCCTTGTAGAGGCCTTGATTACAGTTGTTCTAAAAGCTCATCCTTTAGAAAGGCAAATAGGGGAAGCCTTACTTTCAGTAATGGTGCACAAGCCTGAACTGCCTGGTTCTCCTGTTGTTCACATCTACATTTTACAACTTCAATAATGATAATCTTCTTAATGCAAACAAAATCTGAACATAAGAATTTTTTTAAAAACCGTTTTCCTTTTTACATCACCTTTCTAGTTATAAAATAGCATCACGGTTGATACTTTCCCCTGCATTCCACTTGGATTAACCAGCTCTTTTTTAACATGTAAGGATCAAATGTCTTTTGGTGTCTAATGAAGCACACTCTAAAGGAGTAAGAGAATTTGGCTGTGAGATAACCTGGAATTCAATAGGAGTTATCTTTTTGGGTATCCCTACCTTCTTTCCAATTGGTTCCTCCACCCAGGTGTCCCTGAGAAGCCCTCTCCAGAACAGGTGAATACTCCTGTTGGAGAGAAGTGAGACAAGATTCCACCAGCCTATCCACCCTCGAACTTGTGTGTGATTCTTTTCTCCTGAATATCTCACAAGTCCTTTACTTACTTTCATTGACTATTTGTAAGTTAACAGCTACAATTGTTCCAGTGATAGGAATGTGTATAGAAGGAAGCATAACTATGGCATAAAAGGTCAATTGCAAATGAGTAAATCTCAGACTATGAAGATCACTTCTAGAGATAGATAGAACAATTGACTGGACGAATTTGATTCTGTGCACTAAGAGCTACTTGTTTTCCATCTGATTACCTAGGTAAACATTTTTTTCCCCCAGAACTGGGGATTGAACTCAGGCCCTTGTGCTTGTCAGGGAAGCGATTATTCAACTGAGCCATCTCCCTGGGCCCCTAGGTAAACATTTTTAGCAACTAGACAAGATTTCACTTTGGGGCTCACAGGTGAAACATATTTATCATCTGCAATCACATTTTACATGTTGGTAAAGATAATAAACTGGCAAAAATCTTACTCTTAGTTAACACATAAAGCACAGATTAAACATTCCACTAATAGCTGCCATAGAATGTAAACTGCCTCAGTCTAATTTCTGAAGGAGTGATCATTAAGTTGTTCTATTGAAAAGCTCAAGTAGAATTCCTAGTGTACTAGCAGAAAGAGAGAAAAAAGTACAATAGGTAAATGGAGATCTTTTAGTGGTCAAGATCTAGTTTCCACCAAACACCTTTAGGTGTCTGCCAAAGAGTAGCCCTGGCCATGAGCCCTCAGGTATTCAGTTTCTTTTGGCCCACACAACCAGAGCTAAGTTGCCAGAAGGGAATCCAACAGTTTCTCTGGTCAACATTTCATCAGCCATGGGGATTCACCAAAGGACGGCTGGGGAATCCTGTCCTTTGCTTCAAAGAGTGGCAGCTGCTCTAAGAACATTTACTAGTTGGCAGAGTACTCACTGTTTGTCCAAGCTCTATAAGGGATAGTTAAAAGCCGAGATTACTAGCAACTTAATTAAAGGTTTTAAATTCTAAAACTTATCTTTTATGCACCTAAATGATTAGACCTAGGAGAAAAAGTTGAATCCTCCCACACACTAAATGTGTTTTGGTCCCATAAGTGTGCTGCCTTTGGAGATAGCTCCTTCTGGTCAACCAGAAGTCTGTTCTTTCCACTGTATCTCAGGTTTGGCCTCCCAAAGGAAACCTGTCCAGAACACTAAGCCTGGACATGGCTTTTATATGTGTTCTCCTGGAACAGCGTAGTTCCTCTTGTCTCATCTGACCCAGAGATGGGGTATGTATCTTTCTAAAATGACTTCCCTGTCTTCAGCATTAACAAATGCTCATATTTTAAGGGCTTCACTTAGTTGGAACAGTCTAGAGTTTTCCTAATTTTATGTACTTCTAAAAGGGAAAGTACAAAGAGGTAGGAAAATTAGGAGTAAGGTCAAAGAAAGGAAACTGCAGCAAATCAGGCCTGATATTCCTTCTAGCATGTAGAAGGGGATCAGAACCAGTCTAAGACAGTGAAACTTGTCCTCCAAGTCTTTAAGAATGGTTGCTGACCTAATGTCATTTAATTGGCAAAAGAAGTCCCATGTTTTATATACAGGTATGTAGATTTTCTAAGGCTGGTTAAAAGTCCAATTTTACAGAAGTTTACATAAAATCCACTAAGAGACTTTTAACTTTAGTCTCTCTAGTGCTGTTCTATAACATCAAGCAAAGAATACCAGCACATTTAGCATCTAGTTCAAATGCAACACATACAAGTACAAAATAGTTTAAAAATGCCTCATTAAAGAAATACCATAACCTTATAACATTTCCATGTTTTAACTTAGATTTACCAACATTTTGACCAACATTTTAACAAAACCATGTAAGAGACAAAGCATAAACAATGGTAAGCAATTTTAATGAAACTGCATGAGATAAAACTGTATGAGGCAGGGCTGGTGAGATGGCTCAGCGGTCTAAAGCACCTACTTAGAACAAGCTTAGCAAAGCACAGGGACCGTGGTTCAATCCCCCAGCACCACATGCCAGCCAGCC
>NW_004524976.1:510793-511573 GCF_000260255.1 Octodon degus | reverse complement strand
TAAAATAAAAAAAACTGTATGAGGCAAAGCATGAACAATTATGAGCAATAAGCAAAGACATACCAACATTCGCAGCATAAAAATTTGTTACCTAAGCAAGTTCCAATTCAGAATCTATGAAAGAAAAGCAAATTCATACCTCCATCCAGTGATCTTGGTGGAAGCCTCCAAATGATAGAGGGAAAATATTGATCCCAGGTGGGTGACCTCCAAATGATACAGGGAACCTCCAAATGTCATAGGGAAAAATGATCTGCCGACCTGACCTGGACAAATGCATGTTCTCTAAAACCTAAGAATGAATTTTAGAAACAAATAGAGGTTATGAGCAGAATATATTTATTTAGGGAAAGAAAGCTTCTGTCCTAGAAAGGGACAGGAGGGGGCACGTGTGGGTAGTCCCCTCTTTCCTCTTCTTGATGAGGTTATCTAGGGGCTGATCAATTTTACTTAACCTTTCAAAGAAGCAGGTTTTTGATTCATTAATACTTTGTATTGTTTTCTTTGTCTCAACTGCATTAATTTCTCCTCTAATATTCATAATTTCTTCCTGTTTTTGGGCTTTGGGTTTGGTTTCCTCTTCTTTTTCTAGAGGTTTGAATTGCAGCATTATGGTATTCATTTGTTCTTGTTCTGTTTTCCTAATGTGTGAGTTCACAGTGATAAATTTCCCTCAGAGCACTTCTTTTTTTTTTTTCCAACTGAGTTAAGTCTTTTTATTCTTTTGGTAATCTCTTCCAGGGTTAACTACTTCCATTGTAGGTGATGAAATATGTAAGG
>NW_004524976.1:501606-509883 GCF_000260255.1 Octodon degus | reverse complement strand
GGCTGATGAGGTCCCGGTAGATAATCATGATGGTGGCTGAGGGAGGTGGCGGCCGCGCAAGCTTAGCAGGAGCCCGGAGCTCAGAGCGAGCGCGGTGCAGCCGGAGCGGCGCTCGGGGGGAGGGGGGAGCGGGCGGAAAAGGCCAGAGCACTTCTTTTGTTGCATACCATAAATACCATTAATTTGTGCTTGAATTTTCATTGAGTTAAAGATATTGTTTAATTTTTCATTTAATTTAACAAGAAACACATTGGTTTCTGAGGAGGGTGTTGTTTATTTCTATGTATTTAAGGGTTTTTTTCATATCTTCTGTCATTTATTTCCAGTTTCATTGCAGTGTGGTGAGATAATACACATGGGATAATTTCTGTTTTCTTGCGTATATTTAAGCATGACCTATGGACTAGTATGTGGTCTATTTTAGAAAATGTTCTATGTGAAGCTGAAAAAAAATGTGTATTCAGCTGTGGTTGGGTGGAGCACTCTGTACATATCCATTAATTCCATTTGTTCAAAATTCTAGTTCAGTTGTTCTACTCATTTGCTCATTTCTAGTCTGCTTGACCTTTTTTTTTATAGAGTGTGTTAAGGTCTCTTGTTAAAATTGTGGTATTGGATATTAGATTTTTCATGTCCATTAAGATTTGCCTTATATAGTTTGGAGCTCCCGTGTTTGGTGTGTATATATTTATGTGTGTTACTTCTTCCTCTTGATTGTTTTCCCTAAGAAGTATGTAATGACCTTCTTTATCGTACTTAATAATTTTATTGAGAAATAAATAGCAATGAGACAGTTTCAAAACTGAGTAGTAGGACAGCTTCAGTTATTAATCTTGCAGATGTTGAATGATTTTTCCTTAATGTAGTTATCTTTAAGAGATCTTTCGCTACCTTTTCACTAGCTGCAATGGCGTCTCCAAGATCTGAGACTCTATTTTCACTTATTTTGAAGAGTTTTTGCCAGCTTGTGATTGAGGTTTTAATTTCTTGTATATTTTTTGACTCTGCTTCATGCATTCTATTTCTTTCCTATATTGCTTATTGATGGATTCCTTCATTTTTTATTCTCCTCTCTATGTGTCTTTTATGCTTTGTATGGATGAGTCTTTAGAGTGTTCAGGGCTTTACTACTAGATCATCCCCTAGTGATATGCCTATTTACAGCTTCCCAAGAGCTGGTATTATAGGCTAGCACCACCATTCTCCATTGCGGTTGCAGCATGGTCTGCTGGTGGGGCCTGCACTATCACTGTCTTCTTTAGAAGCACTTAGTAATTCTTTCATTATATTTATAATTTTTTTAACCTCAGAGATTTTTTAATTAATTTTATTGAGAAACAGCTAACAATGAGACAGTTTCAAAACAGGTTAGTAGGGCAGTTATAATACTTAATACATTGCATATTGTTGTCTTTTTAGTAGTTATTCATAGAACAAGAAGCAGACATAATATCCTGTCCACAAACACTATTAGAACACACCTCTCTATTCACTGAATTAAGAGAATGGAGCTGTATATCTATCCCTATCCTGACACACACACACACACACACACACACACACATATATATATATATATATATATATATATATCACTACAAATAGCCATAATTTATATCCCCCTTTTTTGTTTACTTTTGTCAGAGATAGATATTCCATTGCCATTTAAATATTGGGAACAGAGGGCAAGGAGAAAAGCTGGGAAACATGAGTTGTTCAAAACCATATATTTATGTGCACAAGATGGTTAAGGCAATATTCCTGATAATCTTCAACAGACTTTTGAAACCAGCAGCTAATTGGTAGGACTCTCACCCTGACTAACTACATGTGCTTATACCTGTGAACTAAGCAAGTGCACTGAAGAGAGCAATGTGTAATACTAGGGTCAGGCTTGGAATGTCTGTCATTCTGGTCTTCTGATTATGTACTGCTTCTAATGTATTATCAATTACTGCTGTAGTGTCTCTCAAGTTAATATTTATTTTTCAAAAAAGAGTAATAAATGAAAACAAGAGACAAATAAAAGGCATAGGATTGTTTTGCTACAATGCTGTAAATGGCTAGATTTCTAAATTTCTGTCTAAAAATATACAATTGTTTATTGCTATTTTTGTTTATTTTATATTTATTTATTTATTCCATAATTTTATTGACAGACAAATAGCAATGAGACAGTTTCAAATCAAATTGGTAGGACAGTTTCAATAATTAACACTTTGCATAAAGTCTTCCTAATGGTTATTTGCTATACAAGATGTGGACATGATATCCTATTTACAAACACTATTAGAACAAATCCTACTATTCATTAAGAGAATATAACTATATATCTATCCTAACCATTTTGAATACACAGCTACAAAATGGACATTCATTTATATATCCCCCTTTTTGTTGAGTTTCATCATTTGAATATTACAGGTGTGTTAACTTAGCAAAAATATTCTAAAAAAGTCTAGTAATCCATAATAATATTGGGTATTCCGCTTGACAGGCAATGTCAGAAATTGTTGGCCTGAGTACTCTACTGTTCAACATAACAACATGACTTTACTTCTTGTATTTCATATTTATAATTTTCTGCTGGATGGTTAAGACCAAGATAAAGCAAGACCTATGCAACAAGACTTGTAGCTTTTGGATCTAATAAGGTCAATCAAATCCCCTCAGGATTTATCCGGAGATCCTGTATCTCAGATTGTAGATCCTTTGTCAATGTCAGCCATGTGGAAGAGTCACAGCCATTTCTTGGCCAATGTGCTCCCCATGAAAGCCTGAGGGAATGATTTTTCGCCATGTGACTCTCCTTAGGCACACTCTACATCATCTATCACATTCATCTTTGGCCCCATAATTCCCTTGTTCAGAAAATATGGGACACTACTGAGTTACATGACATTACAGTACAAGATCGCATATGTCCTGTGTCTTAATTGACCTTGGAAGGCTAGGGCCAAAATGTTGGCTTTCCTTGCAGCCCTCCTTTTTCTCTAATTTTGGTCTGAAAACTTAGGTTGTTACCCCTCCAGAAAAGAAGCTTATTGTTATTACCATACAAACTAGGCTGTTAAGCTTAACCTCACTATCTGTCTGAATATCAAACATCTTAGGTATAACATGGAACAGGTATTTTTCATGAAGTACTGATATGTCAAAATTTAAGTTCCTACAGAATATGATGAAAAAACATTGGAAAATTAGAATATATTTTAAATAATAGGCATAAAGGATCATATAATTCTTATGTTTACACATAAGGCCAGAAATCTAACCATATACAGTCTTGTAGCAGGATAGTCCCACAACATTCCTTTCCCCCATCCTGCCTTCATTCACTACCCTTTACTTTTCAAACAGTCATCCACCCAAGAGACAGCATGGTAGCAACTGCCATGTCATGACAAGCAACCCGTATTCAGAAGATCATAATGACAGGCACTGCAAGCATGCACCTACTATTACAAATTGTCATCTTCAGGGCAGTTGCTTAGGTCACAGGTGTCTGTATATATAGTCAGTCAGGGTGAAAATCATTCCAACTGAATGCAAGACTCAAAAATCTTCTGGAGATTCTCAGGATCATTGCCTCACCCAACTTCTACATATAAAAGTATGGTTCACCCCTTTCATGTTTCCTAGCTCTTCTCCTTGCTCTCTTTTCATTGTTTAGTCCTCAAATTCTTGCTTTCCTTTTAATTGTATTATAACTTTCTATTTGTACTTCATTTGAGTTCTTATACTAGGGAAACTATACGATATTTACACATGTGTGTCTGGTTTATTTTACTTATGAATATATGTACAAGTGGCATCCACTTCAATATAAAGGCTTTGAATTTATTATTCTTTATAGCTTAGAATTTCTCCATTGTGTAAAAATACCACATCTTTTTCAACCATTCCTCAGGTGATGGGCATCATGGTTGTTTCCAAGATTTGTCTGCCACAAATAGTGCTGCTATAAACATAGGCACACAGATATCACTATGATATTATGTTTTCAGATACTCTGGGAAAATTCCCACTAGAGGAATACCTGGATTAAATGGGATTTCCAGTCCCATTTTCTAAGGAGTCTCCACACTAATAGCCATAATGGTTGCACCAGTGTAAATTACCACCTGCACTGGAAAAGGGTCCCTTTTTCCCCACATCCACTCCAACGTTTGTTGCTGGTTGATTTCTTTATGATAGCTATCTTTTCTGGGGTGAGATGGTATCTCAAAGTTGTTTTAATTTACATTTCATGGATGGCTAGTGATGTGGAGCATTTTTTCATACATTTATTTGCTTCTTCAATTTCATCCTGTGAGAGGTGTGTGTTCATCTCACATTCCCATTTCCAGAATGGGTCTTTAAATATTGGGGCCCTAATGTTTTTTAGTTTTTTATAAATTCTAGAGAGCAGACTTTTGTCTGAGTACTTATTTGTCATGCTTTTTTCCAAATTTGTGGATTTTCTTTTCACCTTGTTGGTAATTTCTTTTGACATGAAAAAACTTCTCAATAAGAGTAGGTTGCAGTTGTTAATTCTTTCAACTGTTTCCTCTTGTGATTTGATTTTGGTTCATAAACTCTTTGCTTACCCCTATGTCTTCAACAGTTCCTCCTAATTTCTCTTCCTGGAGATTTAGTGTTTCTGTTTTAATGTTTAGATCTTTAATCCATTTTGATTTTAGTTTAGTGCATGGTGATAGACCTGGATCAAGTTTTAATTTTTCTCATGTAGAGAGCCAGTTTTTCCAGCACCATTTGTTAAGGAGGCCATCTTTCTTCCAGTGAGTATGTTTGGCCCCTTTGTCAAATATAAGGTGGCTGAGTGTGTTCCAAGGAGGTTCAGCATCTTCTAATGTATTCCATTGATCCTTAGTTCTATTTTGTTGCCAGTACCATGCTGATTTTATCACAGTAGTATTGTAGCACAATTTCAAATCAGGAATTGTAATACCTCCTGCCTCGTTTTTATTGCCCAGGATTGCCTTTGCTATTCTAGGTATTTTCTGTTTCCAAATAAACTTTAGGAAAGATTTCTCTTGCTCTGTGAGGTATGTTGCTGGTAGTGTGATAGGGACTGCGTTAAATCTGTACAGCAGTTTTGGGAGTATGGCCATGTTCACAATGTTGGTTCTTCCTATCCAGGAGCATGGAATATCTTTCCATTTGCTGAAATCCTCTACAATCTGTTTTTTTCAGAGTACCGTAATTTTCCTTGAAAAATCTTTGACTTCTTTAGTTAGATGAATTCCAAGGTATTTCATTTTCCTCATTGCTATTGTAAAAGGTATTGTTTCTATAATTTCCTTCTCATTTTGTTTGTTGTCTGTGTAGAGGAATGCTATTGACTTTTGGGTATTGACTTTATATCTTGCTATGCTACTGAATTTCTGTACTAATTCTAATGGCTTCTTGATGGAGTTTTTTGGATCTTCCAAGTAAAGTATCATGTCATCTGCAAATAAATTATAATTTAACTTCTTTTTAACCTACTCTTATTTTTTTATTTCTGTCTCTTGTCTAATGTCTGTAGCTAATGATTCCAGAACTTTATTGAATAGGATTGGTGATTAAGGACGTCCTTGTCTTGTACCACATCTAAGAGTAAAAGATTTCAGTTTTTCCCCATTTAGGATTATGTTAGCTGTTGGGGTTTCATGAATGGCTTTGTCCAGATTGGAGTCAATCTATTCCAATGTTCTGAGGGACTTTGAACATGAATGAGTGTTGCACTTTGTCAAAAGCCTTTTCTGCATCAAGGGAGATGAATATGTATTTTTTAATTTTTGCTCTATTGATATAGCATATTACATTTATAGATTTATGGATATTGAACCATCCTTGTATCCCTAGGTTGAATCCAACCTAGTCATAGTGTATGATCTTCTTGATGATGTGCTGTATTCCATTTAACTCATTAAATGAGTTTTATTGAGGATTTTTGCATCTATGTTCATGAGGTAGATTGGCTTGTAGCTCTCTTTCTTAGTTGCATCTATCCCTGGTTTTGGTAGCAGTATAATACTTGCCTAAAGGAATGATTTTGGGAGGATTGTTTCCTTTTAAATTTTATTGAAGAGTTTGCAGAGTATAGGGACTATGTCTTCTGTAAATGTCTTGTATAATTCATCTGTGAATCCATCCGGGCCTGGAGTTTTTTTTTGTCTATAGGTATTTTATTGCATCTTGTATTTCATTGGTTGTTATTGGGCTACTGAGAGTGGTTGTATCTTGTCAATTCAGCTTTGATAATTTGAACCCTTCCAGGAATATGTCCATTTCTTCTGTGTCTTCTATTCTGTGAGAGTAAAGCTTCTCAAAGTAGCTATTGATAATTTTCTGAATTTCCACTGCATCTGTGGTAATTATACCCTTTTCCTTCCTTATTGCTTATATTTGAATTTCTTCTTTCCTCTTTTTGATGAGGTTAGATAGGGGCTTATTGATTTTATTTAATCTTTCAAAGAACCAGCTTTTTGTTTCGCTAATTCTTTGAACTGTTTTCTTCCTCTTAATTGAATTAATTTCTGCTCTAGTCATTATGGTTTCTTACCTTCTACGTGCTCTGGGTTTGATGTGCTCTTCCTTTTCTAGTTTTTGAAGGTGCAGTATTAGACTTTATTTTTTCCAGTTCTGCTTTCCTAATGTGTGAGTTCACAGCTATGAATTTCCCTCTGAGAACTGCTTTAATCTTATCCCATATATTCTAAGTTGTGCTTGAAGTTTCATTGAATTGTAGGTCCTGTTGAATTTCTTATTTAGTTTCATCTGTGACCCCTTGATTCTTAAGTAGTGTATTATTTAATTTCCATGTATTTAGGGTGTTTTTCTGGTTTCTTTTTTCAGTTCTTTGCACTTTCATTGACTGTGGTCAGATAATATGCATGGGATAATTTCTGTTTTCTTGCATAGCCTTAAGCATGACCTGTTGACCAATATGTGGTCTATTTTAGAAAATGACCTGTATGCTGCTGAGAAAACCTGTATTCAGCTATGTTTGAATGGAACACTGTATATGTCCATCAAGTCCATTTGTTTCAAGCTCTGGTTCAGTTCTGTTATTTCTTTGCTAATTTTTTTTTGTCTGGTTGACCTATCTTTTGGGGATAAGGAGGTGTTTGGATCTCCTGTTAAAATTGTGGTATTGGATATTAGATTTTTCATGTCCTTTAAGATTTGCTTTATATAGTTGGGTGCTCCCATGTTTGCTACATACATGTTTATTAGTGTTAACCTCTTCCTGTTGAAATTTTCCCCTAACCAGTATATAGTGGCCTTCTTCATTTTGCTTAATCATTCTTGGTTGGAAGTTGAGACTTTTTGACAGTAGAATAGCTACCTTTTATTTTCTCTGAGGTCCTGGGTCATGTAGTATTGTGTTCCATCCTTTGACTTTCAGCCTATGAATGTCTTTGTGAGTTAAATATATTTCTTATATACAGCATATTGTTCGATTTTGTTTCTTAATCCACTGTGCCAGTCTATGTCTCTTAATTGGTGAATTGAGTCCATTTACATTGATGGTTATAATTGAATTTTTTTGATTTATGATTGACATGTTATTTACCTGTTGTCGTTTACTCCTTTTTCTCCTGTGTTTATTTGTTTGCCCTTTTTAGTTGGTTGCTTCTGACCTCATTCATGTTGATCTGATCATTTTTTACCTCTCTAGAAAATTTTTCAGGAGCCTTTGTGGTATTGGCTTTGTCATCATGAAATTCTTTAGCTCTTGTTTTTCATGAATGTATTGCATTTCTCCATCAAACTTGAAAGAGAGTTTTGCAGGGTATAGTAGTCTGGACTGGAATTTATTTTCATAGAGGACTTGAAGTACACTGCTCCATGCTCTTCTTGCCTTCATGGTTTGTGAAGAGAAGTTGGCTGTAATTCTGATGAGTTTTCCTTTGCGTGTGATATGCTTCTTTTCTCTAGAGGCTTTCAGTATATTATTTTTGAACTGAATTTCTGGCATCTTGAATATTATATGTCTTGGTGTGTTTTTAACTAGGTAGAGGTTACTTAGCATTCTGTATGCTTCAGTTACCTGAATATCAGATTGTTTCCTCATGTTTTGGAAGTTTTCTGCTATTACTTCTGCCCATATTTTTTTATATCATTTGTATTAACTCCTTCTTTCTTATTGATGCCTCTTTATTGCACATTGTTCATCTTTGCTTCATCTTACAATTGATGTATTATTTTTTTCCTGCATCCTAGTTGTTTTTTTTTCAAAATTTTATTGATAAACAGATAGCAATGAGACAGTTTCAAATCAAATCG
>NW_004524976.1:480444-499234 GCF_000260255.1 Octodon degus | reverse complement strand
TCATTTTGTGTAGCACTGTCTTCTGCCCTTTGTTGTAGATCTTTGCTGTAGTTGTAACCTTCACATGTACTGAAGTTCAGGTGGAGCTCTACAGAGTTTGGAGTTATCCAGGTGCATCTGGCTTAGGTCTGGCTGCTGTGCTCAGCTCCTTCCTGCTGCGGACCTGGGCTAGGACTGGGTCGGACCTGGGCTGGGACTGGGTCTGGCGGCTCCCGGAACTGGGCAGAAAATCCTCTCCTAGTTGTTTTTAATAGATTCTTTCTTACATTTTCATAGCTGCACCAGTATCTTCAAGATCTGAAACTCTGTTTCACTTTCACTTAAATGGTTTTTCCAGCTTGTGGTTGAGATTTTATTTTCCTCTATATTTCTTTGACTCTTCTTCGTGTGTTCTATTTCTGTCCTCCATTGTTCATTGAAGGAATCTGTCATTTTTCTAATCTCTTCTCTTTTTTGTCAATGTCTTCTTTAGATGTAGTTATTAATTTCTGTACTGCAGTGTTTTCTTCTGGTTGGGTTTCCTCGCTATGTTTCTGTAGTTGATTCTTTATTTCAGGTGCTATAATTTCTGAGAATACTTTTTTATTTCAGAAAAGTATTCTGCTCTGAGTTCCTCTATAACTTTCTGCTGTTGCTTATTTTCTTCTGATGTTATTAATTCATACACTTGAGCTAAGTTATTCTCCTCTGCCCTTGTTCTGGGTGGACATTGTGTTTCTTCCATATATTTTTGCATTTGATTCTTTACTGTAGGTGGTATTAATTCAGGGATTTCTTTTCTTATTTCCAATCTGAGTTCCTCTATATCTTTCTGCAGTTGTTTCTTTATTTCAGAAGTTGTTGATTCATTGATTTCAGCTGTATAGTCCCCAATTGGTTCTGTGGTAATGTCCTCTGCAATTGTTATGGGCGGGCTTAGGGTCTGAGCTTGCATTTTGCTCCTTCTCATTGTCATTTTGTGTAACCCTGTCTTCTGACCTTTGTTGTAGAATTTTGGTGCAGTTATAACCTTAGCACCTACTGAAATTCAGGTGCAGATCTACAGTGTTGGGATTTATCCTGTTGTGCCTGGCTTGAGTCTGGCTGCTGTGCTCAACTCCTTCCTGCTGTTGCCCTTGGGAGTGATCCTGTTGTAACCCTCTGGCAAGATGTTTTGCTGCTGGAGTAGTTGGGTGGATTTTTCTCATATTCTCTCTGCAGGCATTGCAGCTGCAGTGTTTTACCCTAGGCCTGTATACCAGGCCTGAGCTGAGTGTGGAGGGAAAGTTGGAGTAGGAGGGAGAGGAAGCTCTCCCACACACTCACTGGGCTTGTGTTAGGGCTGGATGTATGGGTCCTCAGAATGTGGCAGAAATTCTCACTGGGTTGACGGGGTGGGCGGTTTGCAGCAGAGTCCTGCTGGGATCTCAAGTGGGTGGAAGAGGGTCTTACCCACGCTGCGTGTGGGCTTGGACGAGCAGGGAGCTCTCCCACACATTCACCGGGCCTGGTTTATTGCTATTTTTAAAAATCATTTTATTTTTCACTTTTTTCTTCACATTCTTTAGGATTTTAAAGTTTAACATATCAATGTTTGTTGGAAAATATGTGTTTCATTCTGTTTAAAATGCTTAATATTCAGACAGATTGTGAGCTTAATCTCAAATGCCTGTTATAGAATAATAACATCATTAAGCTCTTCTAGAGTGTTATCTACTTAGGTTCCAGACCAAAAATTAGAGAAAAAGAAGGACTACAAAGGTACTCATCATTTTGGCCCTGGCCATTCAGGGTCAGTTGTGAATGAGGACATAAGCGAACCTGTTCTGTAATATCCTGTAACTCAGTGTTGTCCCAAATTTTCTGATGAAGGAGATTGTAAGGCCTCAGAGGAAAGTGATGGAGGATATATAATGCACCTAATGAGAATCACCTAGAGGGAAAACATTGTCTCAGACTTTCACAAAGAGAAAATTGGTCAAACAATGACTGTGACTCATCCACATGGCTGACACTGATGAATGATCTACAGACGTGGTAAAAGGTTTCAGGTAAATCCTGAAGGGATTTGACTGATCTTGGTAGATACAAAAGTTACCTTTCCTACTTTATCATGCTCTTATCCATCCAGCAAATATGTGTAAAAACAATGTATTAAAAGTAAATTCATATTAATATGCTGAGATGTAAAATACTCAAGTCAACCACTTTTTTTTTTTTGAACCAGGGATTGAACTCAGGTCCTTATGCTTGACAGGTAAGCACTTATTCTACTGAGCTATCTCCCCAGCCCTTCAAGTCAACAACTTCTGACATTGCCAGTCCCATGGATAGCCCACTATGATTATGGACTACTGAATTTTATCAGATTATTTTGTTGAATTCACACACCTACAGTATTTAAATGGCAATGGACTATCCATTCTGAGAAAACTGAAAATAAAGGGGATACAGACAAAGGACCATTTTGTATCTGTATATACAAAATAGTTAGTATAAATATACAGCTACTTTCTCTTAGTTCAGTGAATAGAAAGATTGTACTAATAGTGTTTTGGACAGGATTTCATGTCTGCTTCTTCTACTATGAATAGCCACTATGAAAATAACAATATACAATGTATTAATTATTGAAACTTTCATATTAATCGGTTTTGAAACTGTCTCATTTCTATTTGTTTCTCAATAAAATTAATAAAAAGTTTTTTTTAAAGAAAATGGTTAATGAATGAAAATAAGAGACAGAGATTATTTGTGATCTGATTTACTCTCTACCTTTCTTTAGCCGTTTCTTTACTTCAGGTGCCATTATTTTGGAAATTTCAGGTGGCCATTTCCAATTTATAACTTCACAATACATTCTTTGTGTCTCCCTGCTTCATACATTGTACAGAGAAACTTGATAATGTAATGAAATGGAATTTTCTCTAAACATAAAATCACCATTGTACCAACTAAGATACAATTTCTATCTTTAAATATAGTTTTATATAATTTTTGCATTAATCTTTACTTTCTCCTTAAATTTTGCTTTTATCCCTGTTTTCCTTAATTCTCCAGAGCTTCCTGGCCGTCTCAAAATCCCTATGAAAGCAAAACTCTTTTCAAGCTCAGTTTAATTCTATATGCTCTGTTTCTATGCAGAATGATTTCTATTCTTGCAGAGTGACTGAAAATCTCCTTCTAAGCCTTCAGATATCACTTTGCATGACTGTAAAAGTTTGATCACCTTCTAACCCTACTTGTACTCTCAACCCATCTGGCAGAACTATTTTATTTCTTCTAGAAAAGCTCATCTTTTAATGTGCTTTTCCTATCTAGCACAGAAGAAAAACACTGATGAAGAGGCTCAAAAACAGGGCTAAGGTGCTTAGCCAGGGAGCACTAGTATGTGAGGGGCATACTGCTCTATATCACAACATGGGTCTCACCTTGTGCCTAGTTTTTATATTTATTTATTTTTGGTGGAACTGGGGATTGAACTCACGCCCTTTTACTTGCCAGTGAAGCAGTTATTCCACTGAGCCATCTCTCCAGCCTGTTGTGCCTAGCTTGTAATCTGCAGTTGCTCTATGTTCTTCTGGGGGATACTTCATTCCTAGGTGATAGATCTGTAATAGTCATGACTTTCCTGCTCGCAAAAAGTTCTCTGAGATGTGAGAAGGGAGAGTGAAGAAAATGTTGTGAAGTCAGTAATGAAGAGCCCTAGATCTTCATGAAGTTTTACTGATGACCCAAAAGGAAAGGAGAAAAAAGCCTCTTTTTCGTTCAAAGCACAATTTCTATTAATCACCCCAATTTTAATCTTTCTACTTCCAATTTCCTACTCACCTCATATTTTATTCTCACCAGTAATTAAAAGAGTTGATTTTTTTTTCAGCCACAACACAATGGTTTTAGGATGATGGGCCTTAGGTTTCATTAAATAAAAGCTATCTTTCCTTGGGAAGTGGAATTGCACTAAAGACACAGGCCTAATCCCAGAAGCTATTGAGCCAAACCCATAGGTGAAGGAAAGAAGGCCACATATACACTTTATATGGCTTTTATGGAGCTCTGGAGTCAGGACAACACCTGAGGAGAGAAATCTTTCTGTTGCATAGAAGGAGATATTTAAGATTGAGCAGCTAATTCATGTTTGAAGTTCAGAAGGTTTCCTTTTTATAAATTCTGATGATGCAAAAAGATGCTAAATCACTTTCTATTGGCTCACAGAAGATGGCCATATCAGAGGTTAGGAATATATACCTCCTTACCTGCTGTAGGATCCCCACTAAAGGCTGGGAAGGCTCCTTCTACTGGCTGCAAAAGCTGAGGCTGTGACCTGCAAACACAGGATTAGAGTCACCATGAGTGGACACTGCTGTTTCCGACCACTTGCTTTTCTGCTCCTCACTGTCTTGGCAGCAGCACATGGTAAGCAGAGGCTTTTTCTGGAATACTAGCTGAGAGATTCAATTAGTTCTAATGCTCTGGGTAGTTGTTTTGGGATTATGGAGACAATGCCTTTCTGTTGATCATTTGGTTTTGACCAAATGGTATCTTTAGTGACAGTGCATGCTGAATTTTCTCCTCTGTGGGTCTGAACTTTTCAAATTTAGCAATGAGAGATTGCCAAGTTACAATATTTTATTTTCTCACATTGGCCATAAGCTGTCTTTCAGGCTCCTCAATAGTATCTACATTCTTAGAATATGATTAGTTATTAATATTTTCTCTGCAAGTAGTGTCTAAGCCAGGACCTGAGGCTAGGTCTATGATCTATATCTTGTATTATGTTCTTCCCTCTATAATGTTAAGATTTCTTTTTTTAACCTAGTAAATTGGACTCATTGTGTGTGTGTGTGTGTGTGTGTGTATGTGTGTGTGAGTGTGCATGTGTGTGTGTAAAAGAGACAAGAGAGAGCTAAGAACTTGAGGGCCAAATATGTGAGCAGGTAGGAATAATTTTGCACATTAAAAGATTTTTACATACGAGACTATAGAAATCACTTGTCATATGCTGAATTTGATAGTGTGTTTGTATGTTTATATGATAAGGGCAGATGTATCAACTTTGCTGATATAAAAAAGCTCTCTCAACATAAACTGTAATTATACCCCAGATAACCCTGCACCTGCAGCCTTAGCCACATTTGAGCTTCATTTTTTACCCCCCAAACCCACAGCTTAGGAGTTCTCTGATTTCCTGTGATTTTTTTTTCCAACACTGGGTTCTGGGCTGAACTCTCCCTCTTTATTTTCCTTCCTTTCAATCTCACTCTTAGAAATAAACAGAGACACATAAAGACAGATAAATAAACACACACACACACACACACACACACACACACAATCTGATGTAAGATGTAAGTGCTCATAGATGAATCGGTAGTAACACTGCAGACAGAGAAGGATTCAGCCTTTGAGACATCAGAAGATCCCACAAATTTGTTTAATGTCAAATTTTCTCTTCCATGAGGGATAAATTTGTTTCATGCCATTCTAAAGGATGTGTGTTTGTAAGAATACTATTCTATGACTGCTTTCGGAATAAATTTTCTCTCACATTTTTCTCAGACCCTACATGAAATTTGATCTCCATGGTGTCCGTGGTTTATTAGAATTCTGTATGACAGTGTTTGAGCTCCTGAAAAGAGAAGTGCCTTCTACATACCTGAAAACCCAGATCTTAGTATGGGCACTGATCCTGGATACTAAATCAAGAGTCAGTCTCAGACCCTCATATCTTTATTTTCACTGCTACACCTTGGATTGTTACATATAATCTCATGTGTTATTTATGTATTTATTATTTATTTTTACATGTTTTAAAAAATCATTTATTTACTTAGTACAAGGTCTCACTATGCAGTTCGAATTTGTAGGGATCCTCCTGTCTCAGCTTCCCCAGTGCTGAGATTACAGGCATGTGCCACTATGCCTGGTTTTGGGGACAGCATGACATGTCATGGTTTCCACAGTCTGCGAGGTGGCAGTACCAGGAATTGAACTCAGGTCCATACACTTTCCAGGTAGGCACTTAAACCACCGAGCTATCCCCCCAGCCCACTGCATGGCTTTTACTACTATTTAATACCTTCAGCTGAGAAAGATACATCTCTGCCTACATTACTTTCACTCAAATTCAACTTTATTTCTCTTTCACTACTCTACTTCAGACAACATGTTTCACATGTTTTACATTAACATCCCCACCCAATTTTTGATCTCATTTCATTCCATTTCACCCCCTGAAAATGCTGGGTACATTCACAGCTCAGGAAAAAGCCTTGAAGTGATATTTCACTCTACTTTTTCTCTCATATCTGACCTACAAAAGTTGGATAATTCCTGCATTCTTTATCTCCTTACTGCTCTTTCTATGCTATACCATATTTTCCCTCCCTGTTTCAAGCTTCTTCAATCTGAGATCTCTGTCCCTTTCCTTTGAGAAATTCTATTCTTCCAAACAAGAACAGGTAAAGTACTTAAATTAAGGAACTCATCACTGAGTTAATTTTTTATCATTTATAAACAAGTATTTGTAGCATGCAATGTAGCAAGTTTTTGTAGCAAGTGTATAGCATGTATTGCTGCATGGCAATTTAGATGAGTTTCATATACTCAAAAAAGTAAACATTTATTCTGCATTTTGAACTATATTTGTGATTTAGTCTTTGATTCTCAGGTAATTTGTAGAGTTCTTTGTAAAATTCTTAAAAATAAACAGTAATTTGTTTTATGCTTTGAATTTATATCATGTGTCATCTTATTGAGATTAAATAATATGATTTTTAAAACTTATTTTTAATTTCATTTTAAAGTAAAAAAATAGAAACAAAGACGCAAACAGAGTAATAAATGAAAATGCATATGGTACAGAATTTCAAAACAAGAATAAAAATTTAACAATAGCTGTTGGATTATATATTTTCAAGGTCAAATCTGTTGTTCAGATTAGTAGATATAGGTATGCAAGTTTGGTCAAATAATTAAATATTAATGCTACTTTTAATAAACCTTAATTGTTTTCTTGTCAGTTTAACAGTTTGTTTAGACTTATTTTTCAGATGATCACTCAAAGTGCTTTTTCTTGGTATTGGGAATCGGAGTCAGGACCTTGCACTTGCCAGGCAGGCACTATACAACTGAGCTATATCCCAGACCCTCCAATCTGCTTTTATAAAATTTTCATGTATCCTATATTTCAATGTATACTTTGTTCACTGTGTAGAACTTAACTGCCTTTTAAAGGCAATTGAAATACCCTAATTTTTATGACATTTGTCAGCTAGTCATTTATGATACAGATGTGCTCTTACTGAGCTTGTCAATTATTGTGTCTTGGTCCTTGAAGGTTCCCATTTGCAGCACCCAGACTTCCTCTTGATCCCATTGCTGGACCACCAAGACGAAATTATGGAGGTGATGGTCTCAGAATTCCTGGTACTGGGTTTGTAGATTGCTGCAACATGAATGGATCACCCATTGTGTGTCCTGTATCATTGTCAGGATTCCATTCTGGGTAGATTTCAAGAAGAAGCTGGCATCGACGACTGTGACTTGCTCCATTGATATGTTGACTCCACTCCTTATTAGAATGAACTGGCAAATCACATATAGAGCACAGATGGGGATAACCCTTCGGTAAGAGTCCATGGAAGTCTTTAATATTGCTACTTGGAGGAGGACCCCTCTTTTTCTCAAAGAGAGATCTCTCTTATAAGGAATCAGGACCACATCCCATTCTTTCATAATCATTGTCAAATTTATGATAGCTATGCGAGTTCTTACCAAAAAAGTCATCTCTGTACCTTTCTCCATCTCTTAATTTGTCATCTTCACAGACCATTCTGTCATAATAACCAGATTCTTGAGAATGACTTCCATGGTCATAATCACACACTGCATTGAGACTAGGACCACGATCATCAAACTATCTCTTCTAAAGTGCCCCTTTACTTCCCAATGACCCCTAAGTACTCTGTATGGTAGCTCTTGTATAGCACATCTGCCATCTCTACCACAACTCCATGTAGGGCCCTCTTCATTTCACATCCTTTTAAACTGCAAAAAGGATTTGCAAATTATGAGGAGTAATCATGTCCTCTGGATTATGATTCAATTCATCTAAAGCTCTAGCAGACAGACCAAAGCTGAATACACAGATACAAAATGGACATTCATCTGTATCCCCTTTTTTTGTTAAGTTCTGTTATTTGAATATTATAGATGTGTAAACTCAGAAAATTATTCTAAAAGAGTTCAGTAGTACATAATAGCATTGGGTCTTGTGCTTCACTTGCAATGTCAGATGTTGTTGACCTGAGTCCCCTACAGCTCAACATAACAGCATGGCTTTACTTCTTATACTTCGTTTTTATACTTTTCTGCTGGATGGTTAAGACCAAGGTAAAAGAGGACATATGCAACAATAGTTGTAGCTTTTGGGTCTGATAAGGTCATTGAAATCTCCTCAGGATTTATCCTGAGATCCTGTACCTCAGATTGTAGAACTTTAGTCAGTGTAACCCATGTGGATGAGTCATGGCCATTTTTTGGCCAATGTGCTCTCTGTGAAAGCCTGAGGGAATGTTTTCTCTCCATGTGACTCTCCTTAGGCACACTCTACATCATCAATCACTTTCTTCTTTGGCCCCATAATCTCCTTGATCACAAAATTTGGTATACTACTGAGTTACATGATGTTACCGTATAAGTTCTCAGATATACTAAGTCTCAATCGACCTTGTAAGGCTAGGGCCAAAAGGTTGGCTTTCCTCGCGGCCCTCCTTTTTCTCTAATTCTGGTGTGCAAACTAAGGTTGTTAACCCTCCAGAAGAGAAGTTTATTGTTTACCATACAACCTAGGCTGTTAAGCTTAACCTCACTATCTGTCTGAATATCAAACATCTTAGGCATAACATGGAACAAGTATTTTTCATTAAGTATTGATATGTTGATCTTTAAGTGTCTACAGAATATGATGAAAAAATATTTAAAATTAAAATATATTTTAAAAATACGCATAAAGAATTGTATAATTCTTATGTTTACACATAAGTCCAAAAATCTAACCATATACAACATTGAAGCAGGACCGTCCCACAACATTCCTTTTCCTGTCTCTTGTCTACGTTCACCACACCCTTCTTTTTGAACAATCATCTAACCAAGAGACAGCACAGCAGCAACCATCATGTCATGAAGAGCAGCCCATATTTAGAAGACCAGAATGACAGGCACTGCAAGCATGAAACTACTATTACAGATTACCATCTTCAGTGCAGTTGCTTAGTTAACAGATGTCAATATATATAGTTAGTGAAGGTGAGAATCTTTCCATTTAACTGCTAGATTCAAAAATCTTCTGGAGATTCTCAGGATCATTGTATTGCCCATCTTCAACATATAACTGTATGGCAGGTCACTGTCATATTTCCTAGCTCTTCGCCTTTCCCTCTCTTAATTAGTTAGTCCTCGAATTCCTGATTTTTAAAACTGTATTATACTTTTCTATTTGTATTTCTTCTTTTGAGTTCTTATTCTAGGGAAAATATACAGTATTTATACATGGGTGTCTGGTTTATTTCACTTATGAGTATATCTTCAAGTGGCTTCTACTTCCATATAAAGGTTCTAGTTTATCATTCATTATAGATGAGTAATACTCCACTGTATAAAAATACCACATCTTTTTATCCATTCCTCAGGTGATGGGAATCTTGGTTGTTTCCAATAATTGGCTATCACAAATTGTGCTGATATGAACATAGGCACACCTATATCCCTATGATATGATGTTTTCAGATACTCCGGGACAATTCCCGGTAGAGGAATAGCTGATTTATTTTTTTTTCTGTAGTTATTTTGAGAAACAAATACCAATGAGACGGTTTCAAATCAAATTGGTCGGATAGTTTCAGTAATTAACACATTGCATAAATTCTTCCTAGTGGTTAATTGCTGTAGAAGATGCGGACATGATATCCTATTTACAAACACCATTAGAACAAATCCCTCTATTCATTAAGAGAAAGTAACTATATATCAATCCTAACCAGCTTCAATACACAGATACAAAATGAACATTCATCTGTATCTCCTTTTTCGTTAAGACCCGTTATGTGAATATTATAGGTGTGTAAACTCAGCAAAATATTCTAAAAGACTGCAGTGGCCCTTAATAGTATTGGGTCTTTCGCTTCACTGGCAATGTCAGAATTTGTTTACGTGAGTCCCCTATAGCTCAGCATAATATCATGGTTTAATTCTGATATTTTGTTTTTATACTTTTCTGCTGGATGGTAAAGAACAAGGCAAAGCAGGACCTATGCAACAAGAGTTGTAGCTTTTGGGTCTGATTAGGTCATTGAAATCCCCTCAGGATTTATCCAGAGATCCTCTAAATCAGATTGCAGATCCTTTGTCAGTGTCAGCCATGTGCATGAGTCATGGTCTTTGTTTGGCCAATGTACTCTCCATGAAAGCCTGGAGGATGTTCTCTCTCCATGTGACTCTCCTTAGGCACACTCTACATCATCGATCACTTTCCTCTTGATTGTTTCCCATATTAGGCTATAACAAAGTGTGCTTCTATAAACATATGCACACATATATCCCTATGATATTATGTTTTGAGATCCTCCAGGACTATTCCCTGTAGAGGAATAGCTGGTATAAATGGGATTTCCAGTCCAATTTTCTAAGGAGTTGCCACAATGATTTCCGTAATGATTGCACCAGTCTACATTCCCAGGAGCAGTGCAGAAGGGCACCTTTTTCCACACAGCCTCTCCAACATTTGTTCTGGGGTGATTTCTTTATGATAGCCATTCTTTTTGGAGTGGGATGATATCTCCATGTTGTTTTAATTTGCATTTCACAGATGGCTAGTGATGTGGAGCATTTTTTCATATATTTATTAGCTTCTTTAATTACATCCTCTGAGAAGTGTGTGTTCATCTCAGATGCTCATTTCTGGACTGGTTCTTTAAATTTTGGGGCCGTAGAGTTTTTTTAGATCTTTCTAAAGTATATAGAGGAGAAATTTATCTGAGTACTTATTTGTCATGATTTTTCCAAATTTTTGGGTTATCTTTTCACTTTGTTGGTAATTTCCTTTGACGTGAAAAAAATTCTCAGTAAGAGCAGGTCCCAGATTGTAATTCTTTCAACTGTTTCCCACGCGATTTGATTTCTGTTCATGAACTCTTTGCCTATCCCTATATCTTCAAGTGTTCCTCCTACTTTCTCTTCCAGAAGATTTAGTATCTGTGCTTTAATGTTTAGATCTTTAATCCATTTTGACTTCAGCTTAATGCATAGTGATAGACCTGGGTCAAGTTTTAATTTTCGGCATATGAGAGAGCCTGTTTTGCCAGCACCATTTGTTAAGGAGGCTATCTTTCTTCCATTGAGTATGTTTTTCATCTTTGTCAAATAATAAGGTGCCGGAGTGTGTTCATAGGGGCTTCAGGGCCTTTTAATCTATTCCACTGATCCTCAGGTCTATTTTGTTGCCAGTACCATGCTGATTTTAGCACAGAAGCTTGCAGTATAATTTCATGTCAGGAATTTTAATGCCTTCTGCCTTGTTTTTATTGCCCAGGATTGTCTTTGCTATTCTAGGTCTTTTCTCATTCCACATAAATTTTAGAAATAATTTCTCTAGCTCTGTGATGTATGTCAGTGCTAGTCTGAAAGGGATTGCATTAAATCTACACAACAATTTTGGGAGTATGGGGATCTTCACAATGTTTATTCCTATCCAGGAGCATGGAATATATTTCCATTTACTGAAATCCTCTATGATCTTTTTTTTTTCAGAATATTGTAATTTTTCCTTTAAAAGATCTTTGATTTCTTAGTTAGATTAATTCCATTGTATTTCATTTTCCTCAGTGCTATTGTAAAAACTATCATTTCTATAATTTCCCTCTCAGTGAGTTTGCTGTCTGTGTAGAGAAATGCTATGGACTTTGAGTATTGGCTTTATAACTTGCTATGCTACTGATTGTCTCTATTAGTTCTAGTAGCTTCTTTGGTGGAGTTCTTTGGGTCTTCCAAGTAAAGTATCATGTCATCTGCAAATAAAGATAATTTAACTTCTTCTTTTCCTAAGCTTATTCCTTTTATTTGTTTCTCTTGTCTAATGACTGTAGCCAATGATTCCAGAACTATATTGAATAGAAGTGGTGAGAGAGGACATCCTTGTCTTGTAACGGATCTACGAGTAAAATTTTCAATTTTCCGGCAAGGGAGATGGCTTGGTGGAATAAGCACTTCCCTGGCAGAACAAGGGCCTGAGTTCAATCCCTGGTTCTGAAAAAAAATAAAATTTCAGTTTTCCTCCATTTATGATTATGTTAGCCGTTGGGTTTTCATAAATGGCTTTGACCAGATTGAAGTACAGGTCATCTATTCCAATTTTCTTTAGGACTTTGAACATGAATGAGTGTTGCACTTTGTCAAAAGCCTTTTCTGCATCAATGGAGATGATCATGTGGTTTTCAGTTTTCGCTGTATTGATATAATGTATTGCATGTATAGATTTTCAAATATTGATCCATCCTTGCAGCCCTGGGATGAGTCTTACCTGGTCATGGTTTGTGATCTTCTTGATGATATGCTGTGATCTATTTGCTAGGATTTTATTGAGAATTTTGGCAACTATGTTCATGAGGGAGATTGGCCTGTAGTTCTCTTTCTTAGCTACTTCTTTCCCTGGTTTTGGTATCCGTATAATACTTGTTTCCAGGAATGATTGCTTCCTTTTCAATTTCATGGAAGTGTTTGAGGAGTATAGGGACTACATCTTCCATAATTTTCTTGTAGAATTCAGCTGTGACTCCATCCAGACCTGGATTTTTCTTATCGGTAGGTTTTTATTTACATTCTTCATTTCATTGGCTGTTATTCAGTTATTGAGAGTGGTTACAACTTGTCAATTCAGTTGTAGTAATTGATACCTTTCTAGGAATCTGCCCATTCCTTCTGTGTCTTCTATTATGTGAGAGCAAAAATTCTCGAAGTAGCTATTGATAATCTTCTGAATTTCCACTGGGTCTGTGGTAATTACACCCTTTATATTCCTTATTGAATGTATTTGAATTTTTTCTTTCCTCTTTTTGATGAGGTTGGCTAGGAGCTTATAGATTTTATTTAATCTTTTAAAGAACCAGCTTTTTGCTTTTCTAATTCTTTGCATTGTTCTCTTCATCTCAATTGAAATAATTACAGCTTTAATCTTTATGATTTCTGCCCTCTTTGGGCTCTGGGTTTGGTTTCCTCTTCCTTTTCTAGTTGATGAAGATGCAGCATTAGAGTGTTTATTTGTGTCAGTTCTATTTTCCTAAAGTGTGAGTTCACAGCTATGAATTTCCCACTCACAACTGCTTTCATTGTATCCCATGAGTTACGACAAGTTTTGTTTCAATTTTCATTGAATTGTAGATATTGTTGAATTGATTGTTTAATTTCATCTGTAACCCATTGGTTGCTGAGTAGTGTGTGATTTAATTTTCATGTATTTAGGTTTTTTTTCTGGTTTCTTTTGCCATTTATTTCCAGTTTCATTGCACTGTAGTCAGATAATGTACATGGGATAATTTCTATTTTCTTGCATATACTTAATCATGACCTATAGATCAGTATGTGGTCTATTTTAGAAAATGACCCATGTGCACCTGAGAAAAATATGTATTCAGCTGTGTTTGGTTGAAACATTCTGTATATGTCCAGCAAGTCCATTTGTTTTAAACCCTAGTTCAGTCCTATTATTTCTTTGCTAAGTTTCTGTCTGTTTGACCTATCATTTTGGGACAATAATGTCTTAAGTTCTCCTGTTAAGATTGTGGTATTGGATATTAGATTTTTCATGTCCATTAAGATTTGCTTTACATAGGTGCATGCTCTTGTGTTTGGTGCATACATACTTATGAGTGTCACCTCTTCATTTTGAATTTCCCCTCTAAACAATATATAGTGTCCTTCTTTATTTCACTTGATCATTGTTGGATTGAAGTTGAGAAGGTCTGAGAATGGGATTGCTACCACTGCTTTTTTCTGAGATGCTGCAACATGTAATATGCTGTTCCATTTTTTGACTTTCAGATTATGAATGTCTTTATAAGTTAAAATTGTTTCTTGTATGCAGAATATTGTTGGATTTTCCCTAATCCACTGTGCCAGTCTATTTCTCTTAATTGGTGAATTGAGTCCATTTCCATTGATGGTTAGAAATAAGATGTATTGACTTATGATTGACATGATATTTACCTGTTGTTGTTTACTCCTTCTTCTCCTGTGTTTAATTGTTTGCCCTATTTAGTTGGTTGCTTCTGATCTCATTCGTGGAGTTCTGATCATTTTGGTCCCTCTCTAGTACATCTTGCAGTAACCTGTGTAGGGTTGGATTTGTCCTCAAGAAATTCTTTAGTTATTCTTTCTCCTGGAAGTATTTCACTTCTACATCAGGCTTGAAAGAGAGTTTTGTAGGGTATAGTATTCAGGGTTGGAATTTGTTTTCATAGAGGAGTTTAAGTACTCTGCTCCATGCTCTTCTTGCCTTCATGGCTTGTGAAGAGAAGTCGGCCGTAATTTTGATGGGTTTTCCTTTCTATGTGATCTGTTTCTTTTCTCTAGCAGCTTTCAGTATATTATTGTTGTGCTGAATTTCTGGCATCTTGAATATTATATGTCTTGGTGTGTTTTTAATTATGTTGAGGTTACTTGGCGTTCTGTATGCTTCAGTTATCTGAATGTCAGATTGTTTCCTCATATTTGGGAAATTTTCTGCTATTACTTCTGCCCATATATTTTCAGTATCATTTGTAATGACTCCTTCTTTCTCATTGATGCCCATTAGTCTCACATTGTTCATCTCTGCATCATCTTGCAAGTGATGGATTATCTTTTCCTGAATCCTAGATGTTTTTTTATTTTTTATTTTAGTTTAATTTTTATTTCAGAAAGTTTCTACTTAGTGCAGTTTTTTCCATAATTTTATTGAGAGAGAAATAGCAATGAGACAGTTTCAAACCAAATTGGTAGGATATTTCCAATAATTAACACATTGCATACATTCTTCTTAGTGGTTAATTGCTGTACAAGATGCAAACATGGTATCCTATTTACAAACACTATTATAACAAATGCCTCTATTCATTAAGACAATGTAACTATATATCTATCCCAACCACCTTGAATTCAAAAATAGAAAATGGACATTCATCTGTATCCTCTTTTTTGTTAAGTTCCATCAATTAAATACTATAGGTATGTAAACTCAGCCAAATATGCTAAAAGAGTTAAGTAGTCCATGATAGTATTGGGTCTTCTGCTTCACTGGCAATGTTAGATATTGTTGACCTGAGTTGCCTACAGCTCAACATAACACCATTGTTTTACTTCTTATATTTTGTTTGTATACTTTTCTGCTGGATTGGATAGACCAAGGTAAAGCAGGACCTATGCAACAAGAGTTGAAGCTTTTGGGTCTGATAAAGTAAGTGAAATTCCCTCAGGATTTATCCTGAAATCCTGTACCTCAGAATGTTTGTCAGTGTCAGCCATGTGGATGAGTAACGGAAATTGCTTGGACAATGTGCTTTCTATGAAAGTCTGAGAGAATGTTTTCTCTCCATGTGACTCTCCTTAGGCACACTCTACATCATCGATCACTTTCCTCTTTGACCCCATAATCTCCTTGATCAGAAAATTTGGGACACTACTGAGTTACATGACGTTACAGCACAAGTTCTCATATATCCTGAGTCCTAATTGACCTTGGAAGGCTTGTGCCAAAACGTTGCCTTTCCCTGTGGCCCTTCTTTTTCTCTAATTTTGGTCTGCAAAACCAGGTTGTTAACCTTCCAGAAGACAAGCTTATTTTTATTACCATACAACCTAGGCTGTTAAGCTTAACCTCACTATCTGACTGAATACAAAGCATCTTAGGCATAAAATGGAAGAGCTATTTTTCATCAAGTGTTAATATTTTGAGCCTTAAGTCCCTATAGAATGTGATGCAAAATCATTTAAAAATTAGAATATATTTTAAAAAATAGGCATAAAAATTATATGCTTCTTATGTTTACACATAAGTCAAAAAATATAACTATATACAACCTTGAAGCAGGACAGTCCCACAAAATCATTTTCCTATATCTTGCCTTAATTCACCACCAACTTCTTTTTGAAAAATAATCTACCTGAGTGACAGCACAGCAGCAACTGGCATGTCATGACAACCAGCCTGCATTCAGAAGACCAGAATGACAGGCACTCCAAGCATGAAACTGGTGTTACAGACTACCATCTTCAGCGCAGTTGCTTAGTTCACAGGTATCAGTATATATAGTTAGCTAGGTTGAGAATCTTTCCAATTAACTGCTAGATCCAAAATCTTCTGGAGATTCTCAGGATCATTGTCTTGCACATCTTCTACATATAACTGTATGGCTTGACATAGTCATGTTTCCTAGCTCTTCTCCTTTCCCTCATTTGATTAGATAGTCCTCGAGGTCCTTCTTTCCTTTTAATTGTATTATACCTTTCTATTTGTACTTCTTCTATTGATTTCTTATACTAGGGAAACTATACGATATTTACACATGGGCATCTGTTTCATTTTACTTATGAGTATATGTTCAAGTGGTATCTACTTGAATACAAAGGCTTTGAGGTTATCATTCTTTATAGCTGAATAATACTACATTATGTAAAAATAGCACATGCTTTTCATTCATTCCTCAGGTGATGGGCATCTTGGTTGATTCCCATAATTGGCTATCACAAATAGTGCTGCTATAAACATAGGCACATATATATCCCTATGATATGATGATTTTAGATCCTGTGGGAAAATTCCCAGTAGAGGAATAGCTGGCTTAAAGGGGATTTCCAGTCCTATTTTTCTAAGGAATCTCCATACTGATTTCCATATTTGTTGCACCAGTCTACATTCCCACCAGCAGTGGATAAGTGTTTCTTTTTTCCCACAGCCTCTCCAACATTTGTTGTTGGGTGATTTCTTTATGATAGCCATTCTTTCTGGGGTGAGATGATATCTCAATGTGATTTTAATATGCATTTCACTGATGGCTATTGATGTGGAGCATTTTTTCATAATTTATTCACTTCTTTAATTTCATCCTCTGTGAAGCATGTGTTCATCTCGGATGCCCATTTCTGGATTGATACTTTAAATTTTAGGGCCCTAGTGTTTTTTAGTTTTTTATGAAATCTAGAGAGTAGACCTTTGTCTGAGTATTTATTTGTCATGTTTGTTTTTCAAATTTGTATGTTGTATTTTCACTTTGTTTTTAATTTCATTTGACATGAGAAAACTTCTCAGTAAGAGCAGGCTCCAGTTCTTAATTCTTTCAACTGTTTCCCGTGAGATTTGATTTCTGTTCATGAAGTCTTTGCCTATGTTTATGTCTTCTAGAGTTCCTCCTAATTTTTCTTCCTGGAGATTTAGTATCTCCACTTTAATGTTTAGATCTTTAATCCATTTTGACTTCAGCTTACTGCATGGTGTTAGCCATGCTTCAAGTTTATTTTTTGGCATGTAGAGTGCCAGTTTTTCCAGCAACATTTGTTAAAGAGGCTATCTTTCTTCCAGTGAGTATGTTTGGCCCCTTTGTCAAAGATAATTTGGCCGAGTGTGTTTATAGGGGCTTCAGTGTCTCCCAATCTATTCCATTGATCTTCTGGTCTATTTTGTTACCAGTACCATGCTGACTTTATCACAGTAGCATTGAACTACAATTTCAAGTCAGGAATTGTAATTTCTCCTGCCTGTTTTTATTGCCCACTTTTGCCTTTGCTATTCTAGGTATTTTCTGTTTCCAGAAAAATTTTAGGAATGATTTCTCAACCTCTGTGAGTTATGTTGGTGGTAGTCTGATAGGGATTGCATTAAATCTTTACAGAAATTTTGGGAGTATGGCAATCTTCACAATGTTGTTTCTTCCTATCCAGGAGCACTGAATATCTACATTTTCTGAAATCTTCTACAATCTTTTTAAGAGTACTGTAACTGTCCTTGAAAAGATCATTAACTTCTTTAGTTAGATGAATTCCAAGGTATTTTATTTTCCTTGGTGCTATTGTTTGCAAAATTTCCTTCTCAGTGTGTTTGTTGTCTGTGTAGAGGAATGCTATGGATTTTGGGTATTGACTTTATAACACACTAGGACTTGGAATTTCTGTAGTAATTCTACTAGCTTCTTGGTGGAGATTTTTTGGATCTTCCAAGTAAAGTATCATGTCATCTGCAAATAAAGATAATTTAACATCTTGTTTACCAATTCTTTTTTTTTTTTGGTGGAACCAGGGATTGAGCTCAGGCTCTTGTGCTTGCCATGACAGCCCTTATTTCACTGAGTCATCTCTCTGGCCCCCTTCTTTACCTATGCTTATTCCTTTTATTTCTTTCTCTTATGTAATTGTTGTAGCTAAAGATTCCAGAATTATATTGAATAGGAATGGTGAAGAGGACATTTTTGTCTTGTACCAGATCTAAGAGTAAAATATTTCAGTTTTTCCATGTTAAGGATTATGTTACCTATTGGGTTTTCATAAAGTACTTTTACCAGATTGAATTAGAGTCCATCTATTTCAATTTTCTTTAGGACTTTGAACATGAATGAGTGTTGCACTTTGTCAAAAGCCTTTTTGCATCAATGGAGATATCATGTGTTTTAGTTTTTGCTGTATTGATAAATTGTATTACATTTATAGATTTTCTATTGTTGAACAATCTTTGCATCCCTGGGACAAATTCTACTTGGTCATGCTGTATACTCTTGATGATATGCTG
>NW_004524976.1:474873-479878 GCF_000260255.1 Octodon degus | reverse complement strand
CTGTTTTCCTAATGTGTGAGTTCACAGCTATGAATTTCCCTCTGAGAACTGCTTTCATCATATCCCATAAATTACTGTATGTTGTGCTTGAATTTTGGTTGAATTTTAGATATTGTTGAATTTCTTGTTTAATTTCATCTGTGACCCATTGTTTGCTGAGTAGGTTGTCATTTAATTTCAATGCATTTAAGTTTTTTTTTTCTGGTTTCTTTTGTCATTTATTTCCAGTTTCATTGCACTGTGGTCAGATAATGAGCATGGTATAATTTCTGTTTTCTAGCATATACTTAAACATGACCTATAAAGCAGCATGTTGTCTATTTTAGAAAATGACCCATGTGCAGCTGAGAAAAATGTGTATTCAGCTGTGTTTGGGTGGAACACTTTGTATATGTCCACCAAGTCCATTTGTTTCGAACTCTGGTTCAGTTGTGTTATTTCTTTGCTAAGTTTTTGTTTGGTTGACTTATCTTTTGCTGATGACGGGGTGTTAATGTCTCCTGTTAAAATTGTGGTATTGGATTTTAGATTTTTCATGTCTATTAAGATTTGCTTTATTTCAGTGCTTCCGTGTTTGTTGCATACAGATTTATGAGCATTACCTCTTCCTCTTGAATTTTTCCCTTAGCCAGTATATAGTGACCTTCTTTATTTCAGTTGATCATTGTTGGTTTGAAGTTGAGACTGTCTGAGAATAGAATTGCTACCTCTGCTTTTTTCTGAGGATCTTGGTCAAGTAATATTGTGTTCCATCCTTTGAATTTCAGCCTAAGAATGTCTTCATGAGTTAAAAGTGTTTCTTGTATACAGCATGTTGTTGGATTTTGTTTCCTAATCCACTGTGCCAGTCTGTTTCTCTTAATTTGGGAATTGAACCCATTTGCATTGATGGTTAGAAGTGAGATGTATTGACTTATGGTTTCCATGTTATTTTCCTGTTGTTGTTCACTCCTTTTTCTCCTGTGTTTAATTGCTTGCCCTATTTAGTTGGTTGCTTCTCATCTCATTCGTGGAGTTTTGATCATTTTGGTCCCTCTCTAGAACATCTTTCAGTACCCTGTGTAGAAGTGGCTTTGTCATCACGAAATTCTTTAGCTGTTCTTTGTCATGAAAGTATTTCACTTCTTCATCAAACTTGAAAGAGAGTTTTGCAGTGTATAGTAATTGGGCTGGAATTTGTTTTCATAGAGGACCTGAAGCACTCTGCTCCATGCTCTTCTTGCCTGCATGTTTTTTGAAGAGAAGTTGACTGTAATTCTGACAGGTTTTCCTTTGTATGTGATATGCTTCTTTTCTCTAGCGACTTTCAGTAGATTATTCTTGTGCTGAATTTCTGGGATCTTGACTACTATATGTCTCGGTGTGTTTTTCATTGGGTGGAGTTCCTTGGCGTTCTCTCTGCTTTAGTTACCTGAATGTCAGATTGTTTCCTCATATTTGGGAAGTTTTCTGCTATTACTTCTGCCCATATTTTTTAAAGGTCATTTGTGTTGACTCCTTCTTTCTCGTTGATGCCTATTCGTTTGACATTGTTCATCTTTGCATCATCTTGCAGGTGATGGATTATTCTTTCCTATGTCCTCATTGTTTTTAGGAGATTCTTTCTTGCCTTTTCACTAGCTGCACCAGCATCTTCAAGATTGAAAGTCTGTCTTCACATTCACTTTAACGATTTTGCTAGCTTGTGATTGAGGTTTTCATTTCTTCTATATCTCTTTGACTCTGTTTCATGCGATCTATTTCTTTCCTGAATTGCTCATTCAGGGAATCCTTCATTTTTTAATCTCCTCTATTTTTTTTTGTCACTGTCTTCTTTAGAAGCAGTTATAAATTCTTTTACTGCAGTGTTTTTTTTTTTTTCAGATTGGGTTTCCTCCCTATATTTCTGCAGTTGCTTCTTTACTTCAGATGCTATGAGTTCTATGTATTCTTTTTTTATTTCAGAAAAGAGTTGTGCTCTGATTTCCTCTATATCTTTCTGCTGTTGCTTATTTACTATCGACTATTAATTCACGCTTTTTAAACGATCTAGTGTCCTCCGCACTTTTTCTGGGTGGGTACTGGGTTTCCTCCATATGTTTCTACATTTGATTATTTAATGCAGATGTTATTAATTCAGGGATTTCTGTTTTTATTTCCAGTCTGATTTCCTCTATACCTTTCTGCAGCTGTTTCTTTATTTCAGAATCTGTTGATTCATTACTTTCAGCAGTGTGATTCCCAATTTGTTCTGTGTTAGTATCCTCTGTACTTTTCGCAGGTGGTGGTAGGTTCTGAGGTTGCATTTTGTTCCTTCTAATCATTTTGTGTAGCACTGTCTTCTGACTTTATTGTAGATTTTCGTTGTAAACATAACCTTAGTACGTACTGAAGTTCAGGAGCAGATCTACAAAGTCTGGATTTATCCAGCTGTTCCTGCCTTGGGTCTGGCTGTTGTGCTCAGTTTCTTCCTGCTGCTGCCCTTGAGGGTGAACCTGTTGTACCCCTGTCGCAAGATGTTCTGCTCCTGGACTAGCTGAGTGTTTCTATCCTTTACCCTCTCTGTAGGTATTGCAATTGCAGGGTTACACCGCAGGCCTGTATGCCAGGCCTGAGCTGAGCCTGTAGGGGACAAGGTGGAGTAGGAGTAGAGGCAGCTCTCCCACACACTCACTGGGTCTGGGCTAAGACTGGGTCTGGGTGTTCCCGAAATGTGTCAGAAATTCTTACTCGTTGGGAGGGGTGAGCAAGGTGCTGTGGAGTGGTGGGGGGCGTCCAAAGGGTGGAAGAGGGTCTGACCCACACTGCGCTTGGGCCTGGACCCGGATTTGGTCCCGCCAGCCCAGGGTAGCCAGAAACTCTCCCACACACTCACCGAACCTGGACTAGGACTGAGACTGGGGGTTCCTGGAACACGGTAGAAATTCCTGCTCTGTGGGCGGGGTGGTGGAGGTACTGTGAAGTGGCGGGGGGGCATCCCAAGGGGTGGAAGAAGGTCCCACATGTGCAGGGTGGTTGGTCCCACAGGTGCAGGGTAGCCGGAAGCTCTCCCACACAGTCACCGAACTTGGGCTAGGACTGGGTCTAGGGGTTCCCAGAACGCGGAAGAAATTCCCACTTGGTGGGTTGGGTGGTGGAGGTACTGTGGAGTGGCGGGGGGCATCCCAAGGGGTGGAAGAAGGTCTGACCCACGCTGTGCCTTAGCTGGGACCACGAGTTGGTCCTGCCAGTGCAGGGTAGCCGGAAACTCTCCCACACACTCACCGGACCTGGGCCAGTACTCTATTTTAATTTTTGAGACATTGTGTTAGTATGTAGCATCCATGAGGATTAAAGACAAGATCCAAATGGATGTAGTGGCACACATGTGTACTCTCAGCATTTGGGAAAGAGGATTTCAGAGGTGCTCAGGATATTAATAAAGCACAATATTTTTTCAAATTAATTTTATTGAGAAACAGCAATGAGATAGTTTCAAAACCGATTAGTAGCACAGTTCCATTAATTAATACATTGTATATTGTTGTATTCATAGTGATTATTTATAATAGAAGATGCGGGCATGATATCCTGTCCAAACTCTATTAGTACAAATTTTTTTCTTATTGAATTAAGAGAAAGTAGCTGTATATCTATCCTATTATGCATTTACAGATACAAAATGGTCCTTTGTTTGTATCCCTTTTTTGTTTAGCTTTGTCAGAGATGGGTGTCCCATTGCCATTTAAATATAGTTGATGCATGAATTCAGCAAAACAATCCAATATAGTCCAGTAGTCCATAATAGTAGTGGATTATCCACATGACTGTCAATGTCAGTTGTTGAATTGAGCCTTTTACAGCTCAGCATATTAATATGGCTTTATTTTTCATACCTCATTATTATACTTTTCTGCTGGATGGTTAAAACCAAGATAAAGCAAGACCTATATATAACAAGAAATGTAACTTTTGTATCTGCCAAGGTGAGTCAAATCCCTTCATGATTTACCCTGAAACCCTGCAACGGAGTTTGTAGATCCTTTGTCAATGTCAGCTTTGCGGATGAGTCACGGCCATTGTTTGACCCATTTGCTCTCTGTGAAAACCTGAGAGAATATTTTTTTTTCCTTGAGACTCTCTTTAGGCACACTCTACATCATTGATCATTTTCCTCTGTGGCCTCATAATCTCCTTGATCAGAACATTTGGGACACAATTGAGTTATAGAATGTTACAATTTAGGTTCTCTTGTGTTCTGAGTCCTCATTGACCTGGAAAGGCTAGGGCCAAAATATTGGCTGTCCTTGCAGCCCTTCTTTTTCTCCAATTTTTCGTTTGCAAACTTAAGCTATTAACCCTCCAGAAGAGAATTTTAGTGAAATTATTATCCTATAACTTAGGCAGTTGAGTTTATCCTCACTGTCTGTGTGAATATCAAGCACCTTAGACATAGCATGGAACAGGTATTTTCTATTAGGTATTGATATGTTAAACTTTAAATCCCTAGTAAAGCACATATGATGTTGGGGAGTATGTTTTGTTCCTAATCCCTTCATATGAATATTTCCTCAGCCTTTTCTTTTTGAATCCTGTGAGTTAATCAGCTTTCCTCTGCCATGTCCTTCACTATGATGTTCTCCCTTGGAATGAAGTAAACATGGATTGAAACTTCTGAAATAGCATAAAGAATTTTGTCTTTTAAAGAAGGATAAACTTGAGTCTCTTTCAGGAAACTGAGTGCATCTTGAGACCATAATCTTAAGTGAAATATATTAGACACAAATGCAAAAGTGTACCATGACGTCTCTTATATAACAAATCCAAAATATAAATAAACTAACAATCAAAATATAAGATAGACAGTGATAAACATGGAGATAGACTTTTTCTCAAAAAGGAAGAGATCCATGACATCAAGGGAGTGGGACATGCAGAGAACTGGAACCCAAGAGAAAAGAATTTAAGTTGTTTTATGTAACCAGCAGGACAATGATGCAAGTGTTCTCTCTCTCTCTCTCTCTCTCTCTCTCTCTCTCTCTCTCTC
>NW_004524976.1:473316-474632 GCF_000260255.1 Octodon degus | reverse complement strand
GTGTTTTCCATCATGCCAGTTGTTCATTCCCTTTGAAGAGTTTCTTTTCCTGAATACTAGTGGTGTATTGAAAGGAAGTTAATGCTTAAATTTATTTTCTTTTCTTTTTAACTTAAAAAAATTTGCATGCTTATATGTAGTAATATTAACAAGTAATTTTAAGACAGCAATATGCAATAGAACAATCATTTCATTCTTATTATTTTGCTTAGTCAATTTTGTATAATTTCCAATTTTTGTTTTCTTTTTGCGAAACCGGAGATTCAACTCAAATCATTGTGCTTGCCAGGGAAACACTTATTCTACTGAGCTATCGCCCCAGCCCCTAATTTCCAATTTTTAAAAATATTACTCTCTTAAAAATGAATATTTTTTGTACATGTACGAATTTCCTACAATGCATGCATGTCATAATTATGTACTGTAAATATGTACTAATTAAAAATAAAAATTTTAAAAAAGAAAATAAGAATTGTTGGTGAAAGTTTTTCTAAGTTTTGCCTAAGTTTTGCTAAGTGGGCACTTTAGACTGCTGAGTTATTTTGCCAGACCTATAAAGTATGTATCAAAATGCATGATTTAGCCAAAAACGTTGGGTCTATAAGGCATTTTCATCCAACAGCACAGAAATACAGGGGTTGAGGCTAGGTGGTATTGTACCTTGATAGTACTTGAATTTGAAAATTGAGATTAAATCTCTAAGTTTCCTGTAAAATTCAGCTGTGAGTCCATCAGGACCTGGGCTTTTCTTTGTTAATAAATTTTTGATTACATTTTCAAAATCATTGGCTGTTTCTGGGTTAGAGTTTTTATTTCTTTTTTATTCAGTTTTGGTACTGTGTATCTTTCTAGGAATCTGTCCATTTCTTCTGTCTTCAGTTCTGTGAAAGTAAAGTTTTTCAAAATAGCTATTGTTGATCTTCTGAATTTCCACAGGGTCTGTGGTAATTTCACCCTTTTCATTCCTTACTGCTTGGATTTGAGGTTTTTCTTTCCTCTTTTGCTTTGGTTGGCTGGTGGTTTATCATTTTAATTTAATCTTAAGAACCAACTTTCAGTTTATTGATTCTATGTGTTTGTTCCTGTTGAATTAATTTCTGCTCTAATCTTTATAACTTCTTATATCTTGGTTTTAGGCTTGGTTTGCTCTTTTTTTTTCTAAAAGATTTAGGTACAGCATTGATAACTATTTGCTCTTGTTCTGTTTTCCAAACAGTATAGATTTCCCCCTGAGAAATGTTTTCATTGCATCCCACAAATTCCAGTAAGTTGTGTTTGAATTTTCATTGGATTGTAGATTTCTTTTTTTCTTTCTT
>NW_004524976.1:468312-473122 GCF_000260255.1 Octodon degus | reverse complement strand
CTTTCTTTCTTTCTTTCTTTCTTTCTTTCTTTCTTTCTTTCTTTCTTTCTTTCTTTCTTTCTTTCTTTCTTTCTCTCAGTCAGCTCATCCCACCTGATAGTGGGCCTGGCACAGCATGTGGTGCTAGGGAATTGAACTGCGGAAATGGAAAACCAAGATGTTAGGCTGTGCTCCTTTCTGGAGGGTTTGGGATGAAGCTTCTTCTGAGCTGGTGATCAAGATGACCTCCTTGAGGTGTAGGACTGAGGTCTGTTTCCTTCCCAGGTGTTCACCAGAAGTGTGCCTTTCCTTCTGTGGTTGCCTGCTCTCTCTGCCTTGTAGTGTGTCCCCTCAGCAACAGTAGGGCATGTTTCTTTGTTGCCTTCCAGCTATTTTACTTCCCTTTTTGCTGCATCTCTCTGCCTTCCTATTTTGCTTTTGTGGTCACACTGGGGCCATTTTGATAGCCAATTATGAGCTACTTTATAGTGCTAAGTGTACTTTTTATTTTTTAAAGATAAAACTAAAAAATAGTAAATCAAACAAAGAAACACAAACAAAAACCCACAACCCATGTTTTTAGGAGCGCAATTTGTTAAAACAATTCTTAGAAACAATCAAAATAAGCTACTTCAAACTCAGTTAATTCCACTTGTGAAGAATATTACTACAGTACCTATGTTTCTGTTTGAATTGCTAGGGGATAAAAATCTTGGTAGGAGCATCGCTGGTTGTTATATTGTCTCAATATTTTATATTTGTCTCCTGACTCACCATTGTAGTGCTATTCATTCCTTTGTGTAGATTCAGGTTTCTATTTATAATGATTTTCTTTCCACATCCAGGTCTTCTGGTATCAAATTTTCCAAATTTTGTGATGCCTGAAATTTTCCTTAACTTGCTTGAACTTTGGGGAGATATTAACTGTATGTAGAATTCTAGGTTGATGTTTTCTTATATCTTAGAAATTTAAGCATCACACCCACCCTATCATCTTTGGGCTTGCATATTTTCCCATGAAATATTTGTTTTCATTTTCATGTTTGTTTATTTTCCTTCAAGAGATATATCTTCAATTTTCTGGCTACTTTTAAGATACCTACTTCACTTTTGTAAAAAATCCAATTGAGGTTTGCTTGTGTTTAACCTTCTTGGACCATATACTTAGCTTGTTGTGTCTATGTTTATAGTTTTTGTATGATTTGAAAAATTTAGTTGCTAATTATTCAACTATTACTCCCCCTTTTTCGTTTCTTTATTTTTTATGTATTTAGTACGGGGTCTACAGGGTCTCACTACACAGATCAGGCTCATAGTGACTGACCTATTTTCAGAATCCCAAGTGCTGGGATTACAGACATGCACCACCATGCCCAGTTATAGTCACAGTATCAGCATGCCTGGGTGTTGGGGCCAGTACAGCAAACCAGGGATCAAACCCTGGTGCCTGTGTCTGCCTACACAGGTGATTTAATCTGCTGAGCTATCTGGCTGGCCCCTACTACCTCCTGTTTTTGAGACTCCAACTGCACATATCTATGACAATTTCTGTCAAAAATATTTCTGTCCAAATCCTACCTTATTATGATGGTACACCATTCTCTGACAAAACCAAACAAAAAAGGAGGATACAAATGAACAACCATCTGGCACCTGTACACTCAAAATAGTCAGGATAGATATACAGCTGCACTCACCCAACTCAATGAACAGAGAGAATTGCTCCAGTAGTGTCCATGGACAGGACATCATGTCTGCATCCTGCACAATGAACAACCACCAAGACAAAATCTGCAATGTACTAACCATTGAAACTGTGCCAGTAATTGGTTTTGAAACTGTTTCACTGCCACTCACCCTTCTACAAAATCATCATTATTTTTTTAAAAAATAATTTTATTGAGAAACAAATAGCAATGAGACAGCCTCAAAACCAATCAGTAGGAGAGCCCCAATAATCAATACACTGCACACCGCTATTCTCCTAGTGGTCATTCACAGCACAAGATTCCGACATGACATCCCATCCAAACACCACTAAAACAAATCCCTCTTCTCACCGAAACCAAAGGAAGCAGCTGTACACCTATCCCAACCACTCTTTTTACACATATACGAAATGGTCATCCCTCAGGAATGCCCCATCCTTCCAGTCCTGTCAGAGAAGGAAACTCCACTGCCACTTAAATATTGTAGGTGTGTGAATTCAGCAAAATATTCCAATATATGCCAGTAGCCCATAATAGTAGTGGGTCATTCGCAGGACTAGCAATGTCAGAAGTTGTTGATCTGAGCCCTTTACAACCCAGAATACCAACATGGCTTCATTCCTTATACCTCGTTTTTTTACCTTTATGCTGTATGGCTAAGACCAAGATAAAGTAAGACCTATATGAAAAGAAATGTGACCTTTGTATCTGATAAGGTCAGTCAAGTATGCTCAGGATTTATCTGGAAACCGTGTACTGCAGTTTGTAGATCTTTTGTCAGTGTCAGTTATGTGGATGAGTTACAGCCATTGCGTGACCAATTTGCTCTCTGTGAAAGTCTGCGAGAATGTTTGCTCTCCACAAGACTTTCTTTAGGCAAACTTTACATCATTGATCAATTTCTTCTGTGGCCCCATAATCGCCTTCATGAGAAAATTTGAGACACAACTGAGTTACATGATGTTACTTATAGGATTTCCTATGTCCTGAGTCTTCACTGACCTTTAAAGTCTAGGGCCAAAATATTGGCTGTCCTTGAAGCCTTTCTTTTTCTCTAATTTTTGGTCTGCAAACTTAGGTTGCTAACTCTCCAGAAGAGAAGCTTATTGTTACCCTAGAACACATACAGTTCTGTTTAACCTGTCTGAATATCAAATATCTTAGACATAACATGAAACAATTATTTTCTATCAAGTATTGATATATTAAACTTTAAGTACCTACAGAATATCAAGAAAAAAATTTAAAAATTAAAAAATATGAATAAACAATTACATATTTTTACACAGAAATTTAGAAATCTAACCATATACACTCTTGTAGCATGACAATCTGGTGACTTTTTTTCTTGTCTTTTTTCATTTATTGCTCTTTTATTTTTTAAAAAAACAAACATTTACTTGAGAGACAGTATGGTAATAAGTGGTATGTCATGACAAGCAGTACGTATTTAGAAGACCAAAAGGACAGGCATTCCAAGCATGACCCTACTGTTACACATTGCTATCTTCAGTGCAATTGCTTAATTCACAGGTATAAGCATACATAGTTAGTCAGGGTGAGAATCCTACCAATTAACTGCAAGTTTCAAAAACCTACCAATGTTTCTCAGGATCCATTGCATTACCCACCTTGTGTGTATAAATGTATGGATTTGCCCCTGTCATGTTTCCTAGCTTTTCTCCTTGCCCTCTCTTCATTGATTAATCCTCAAGTTCTTGCTTTCCTTCTAATTGTGTTATATCTTTGTATTTGTATTTCTTCTTTTGACTTCTTATACTAAGGAGACTATATGTTATTTACATATGTGGGGCTGGATTATTTCACTTATGAGTATATATTCAATTAGCATCCACTTAAGTAGAAATGCTTCAATTTATCATTCTTTACAGCTGAGTAATGTGCCATTGTATAAAAGTACCACATCTTCTTAATCCACTCCTCAGGTGATGGGCATCTTGGTTGTTTCCAAGATTTGGCTATAATAACGTGTGCTGCAATAAACATAGGTGCACATATATCAGTACGATATAACGTTTGCAGTTCCTCCAGGAAAATGCCCAAAAGTTTGATAGCTGGCATGAATGAGATTTCCAGTCCTAGTTTTTTATGGAGTCTCCACAAGATTTCCATAATGGTTTCAGCAGTCTACATTCAAACCAGCAGTGAAGAAGAGTTCTTTTTTCCCCACAGACTCTCTAACATTTTTTGTTAGTTGATTTGTTTATGACAGCTGTTCTTTGTGGGGTGAGATGGTATCTCAGTGTTGTTTTAATTTTCTTTTCATTGAGGGCTAGTAATGTGGAGCATTTGTTCATATATTTATTTGTTTCTTTAATTATATCCTCTGAGAAGTGTGTGTTCAGTTCTGTTGCCTATTTCTGGATTGGGTCTTTAAATTTTGGGGCCCTAATGTATATTATTTCTTTATAAATCCTAGAGAGCACATCTTTGTCTGAGTTCTTATTAGGTAAGATTTTTTCTAAGTTTGTGGGTTGTTTTTTCACTTTGTTGATAATTTCTTTCGACATGCAAAAACTTCTCAGTAAGAGGTGGTCTCAGTTGTTAATTCTTTTCAGTATTACCAGTGCAATTTGATTTTTGTTCATGAACTCTTTGCCTACCCCTATGTCTTCAAGAGTTCCTCCTACATTCTCTTCCATGAGATTTAGTATTTCTGTTTTAATGTTTAGATCTTTAATCCATTTTTACTTCAGCTTAGTGTATGGTGATAGACCTGCATCGTTTCAATCTTTGGCATGTAGACAGCCAGTTGTTCCAACACTATCTGTTAAAGAGGCTATCTTTCTTCCAGTGAGCATATTTGTCCCCTTTGTTGAATTTAAGGTGGCTGAGTATTTTCTTAGAGACTTCTGTACCTTCTAATCTTTCCCATTGATCCTCAGGCCTATATTGTTTTATTTGTTGTTTTTTTCAAAGTTTTATTGATAAACAGATAGCAATGAGACAGTTTCAAATCCAATCGGAAGTACAGTTTCAACAAATAATACACTGCATATATTCTTCTTAGTGGTTAATTGGTGTACAAGATGCAGACTTGTGATCCTATTTACAAACACCATTAGAACAAATCATTCTATTCATTAAGAGAATGCAACTAT
>NW_004524976.1:446060-466401 GCF_000260255.1 Octodon degus | reverse complement strand
TCTGTTTTCTTGCATATACTTAAGCATGACCTATGGACCAGTATGTGGTCTATTTTAGAAAATGACCCATATGCAGCTGAGAAAAATGTTTATTCATCTGTGTTTGGTTTTAACACTCTGTGTATGTCCACCAAGTCCTTTTTTTCAAACTCTGGTTCAGTTCTGTTATTTCTTTGCTAAGGCTGAAGAGGTTTCTACTGGGAAGGACTGCATTGTTTGTTGGACTCCAGATCATTTGTGTTTTGACTTGGCAGAAAAGTTTTCTGCATTTTGCTTGTGTCCAGAGACTTTGCCTGAGACTGATTTTAAGCATGGTGGACTGATGAATCTGGCAAAAGATATTTCAAAGCAGCCAAATATTGGGGCAGTGACCTCGTTGTTGCTGGGGGCTTTTAGCCAGATTTTTATTGTGAATGAAGAGCAAGGAGTCCAGCAGGATGGCCAAGATGTTGTGAGTTTGGCCAGAAAGGAATCCCCAATAAAACTGTGGACTGAAAAGATGGAGCTGAGAGGATCTCCTTTCCCGGAAAAGAACCTGAGAATAGAAAGGATGGCCAGAGGGCATCACAGGAGGAGGCAGGTCTCCACCTTTGCAGCTTTATACCAGCAAAGGTCAGGGACTTTGCCTTGAGGGGAAATCCACTGAGCCCCATGTTCCAGAATGGCGGCGGAATGGAGAAATTATTCCTCCAAATCAAGGTCAGAGTGCTCAGCCATCCAGGCACTTGACCCCTACAGTCAAGAATGAAGGAAACCTGGCTACGGCTCCAGCTGGCAGCAGACCTTGGCATCATCAATGCAGCACATGTTTTAGGCGCATTCAGAATGAAGGAGTTCTGAGGTTAAGAAGGCTTCCACTTTGATTTCAGAAGAATTCCTAGGAGGCCAGGCGTTTTGTTCTTGAGAGGGCAGTGCGTGAAGCAGAGAATGAGAAGCCTATTCAGTGGAAACCACAGAAGTTTAGAAAAGCCAAGAAAGTGGATCATCTTAGAAAAGCCAGCCTAAGAGAGATGCCATAGGAACTACCATGAGTACTGTAGTGGCGGAGCCACATGGAGCTCACAGCTCCTCACAGATTGCTTCCGATGTCCCACATGAAATTGCAGGACTTAATGTCTACCCTGCTGGGTTTTGTACTTGTGTTGGTCCCAATGCTTGGTATCCTGCTGTGTACACCTTTTGGAATGGTAGTGTTTATCTTGTGCCTTTGAATGTTGCAAGTGTTTAAATTTTCATTTCTACAGGGGCTCACAGTTGGGAGTTTGCCTTGGATCTTGGAGGATACTTGGGACTTGGACTTTTCAACATTGTTGAAACTGTTGGGACTTTGGCAACTCAGAGATGGACTAGAGTGTCTTTTGCATAAAGGGATATGCATGAGTTTTGGGGGGTCCAGGGGTGGAATGTTATAGTTTGTGTCTAGGTCTCCCCCCAAAGCCTCATGCAGTCTTGAGGGGGATTCTGGAGTTTGTGACTGATTACTGTAGGTGTGGTTGCTGCACCTGCCCTGGGGCAGGTAATTTGCTTTACAATTTAAGGTGGGAAGAGAAGCTAGCTACTTTAGCTGCTGCTAAACCCTCCCTTGTGTGCTTGCTCTTTGTTGCCACCATGAAAGGTTGCCCTCTGCCATGTGCTGCTCTGCCTTGGAGCCAGCTGAGTATGGACTGAAACCTCCAGTAACTGTGAGCTAAATAAACCTTTCCTTCCTTCAATTTGGATGTCAGGTATTTGTCCCAGCAATGACAGAAGAGTAACTAAGACAACGCTTATTTGTTCCTGTTCTGTTTTCCTAATGTGTGAGTTCACAGCTATATAATTTCCTCTGAGAACTGCTTTCATTGAGTCCAATAAATTCGGATAAGTTGTGTTTGAATTTTCATTGAATTGTAGATATTGTTGAATTTCTTGTTTAATGTCATCTGTTATGCATTGGTTGCTAAGTAGGGTGTTGTTTAATTTCCATGTAATTATGGAGATTTACTCTTTTCTTCTCTCATTTATTTCCAGTTTCATTGCACTGTGGTCAGATAATATGCATGGGATAATATCAGTTTTTTTGCATACACTTAAGCATGACCTACGGATCAGTATGTGGTCTATTTTAGAAAATAACCCATGTGCAACTAAACAAAAATGTATATTCATCTGTCATTGGGTGGAGTACTCTGTATATGTTCATTAAGTACATTTGTTCCAAGCTCTGGTTCAGATCTCCTACTTCTTTGGTAATGTTTTGTCTACTTTACGTATCTGTTTTGAATAAGGTGGTGTTAAGGTCTCCTGTGAAGATTGTGGTTTTGAAAATTAGATTGTTCATGTCCATTAAGACTTGTCTTATATAGTTGGGTGCTTCCATGTTTGGTGCACATACATTTATGAGTGTTACCTCTTCCTCTTGAAATTTTCCCCTAACCAGTATATAGTGACCTTCTTTATTTCATTTAATCATTCTTGGTTTGAAGTTGAGACTGTCTGAGAACAGGATTAAGAAAAAGTCCCTATTTTTTTCTTAAGTGCTGACTCATGTAGTATTGTTTTTCATCCTTTGACTTTCAGCCTATCAATTTATGAGTTAAGTGTGTTTCTTGTATACAGCAGATTGTTGGATTTTACTTCATAATCCACTCTGCAAGTCTATTTATTTTAATTTGTGAATTGAGTCCATTTACATTGATTGTCATAATTGAGCTGTATTGATTTATGTTTGACATGTTATTTACCTGCTGTGTTTTTTCCATTTTGTCCTGTGTTTAATTGTTTGCCCTATTTATTGCATTCCTTCTGTTCTCCTTTGTCCAATTCTGATCATTTTAGTCCCTCTCTACAACATCTTTTAGTAGTCTCTGTAGGGTTGGTATCATCATCATGAAGTTCTTTAGTTGTTCTTTGTCATGGAAGTATTTCACTTCTCCATCAAACTCAAAAGAGAGTTTTTCAGGTTATACTAGTCTGGGATGCAATTTGTTTTCATAGAGGAGTTGAAGTATTGTGCTCCACGCTGTTCTTGACTTCATTGTTTGTGAAGAGAATTCTGCCATTATTCTCATGGGTTTTCCTTTAAATGTGATCTGTTTCTTTTCTCTAGTGGCTTTCAGTATCTTGTTCTTGTGCTGGATTTCTGACATCTTGACTATTATATATCTCTGTGTGTTTTTAATGGGTTGAGGTTATTTGTAGCTCTGTATGGTTGGATTACCTGAATGTGAGATTGTTTCCTCATATTTGGGAGGTTTTCTGCTATTACTTCCATCCATAATCTTTTTATATCATTTGTACTGATTCTTCTTTCTCATTGATGCCTATTAGTCTCACGTTCATCTTTGCATCATTTTGCAGGTGATGAGTTGTTTATTCCTGCATCCTAGTTGTTTTTAAGAGATCTTTTCTTACCTTTTCAGTAGCTGTGACAGCATCTTCAAGATCTGACTCTCTGTCTACTTTCACTCAAAGTGTTTTTCAAGCTTGTGATTGAAATTTTAAGATCCTCTATATGTCTTTGACTCTGCTTTGTGTTATCTATTTCTTTCCTGTATTGTTCTTTGAAGTAATCTGTCACTTTTCTAATCTCCTCTATATTTTTTATCAGTGTCTTCTTGAGATGCAGTTATTACTTCTTTTACTTCAGAGCTTATTTCTGATCTGGTTTCTTCTATGTTTGTCCATTTTATTCTTTACTTCAGACGCTATTGAGAGTTTTTTTTTGTTATTTTAGAGATTAATTCTGATATGTGCTCCTTTATAATTTATACCTTTCTGCTGTTGTTTCTTTACTTCAGATGCTATTAATTCAAACATTTCAACTGTGGTAGTGTCCTCTGCACTGTTGCGGTTGGGCACGGGGCTTGAGATTGCATTTTGCTCCTTTTCTTTGCCATTTTGTATAGCACTATCCTCTGATCTTTGGTGTAGAGCTTGCTGCTGTTATAATCTTAGTACCTACTGAAATTCAGGTGCAGCTCTATTAAGTTTGAGTTCACCCTGTTGTACCTGGCTTGGGTCTAGCTGTTTTGTTGAGCTCCTTCCTTTTGCAGCCCTTGGAAGAGAACCTCTTGTGCCCCATGGAACGATGTTCTGCTGCTGGATTAGTTGGGTGATTTTGGTCCCTAGTCTCTCTGCAGGGCCTCCAGCTGCAGCCTTTCACTGCAAGCCTGTATGCTAGGTCTGGTCCTGGTCTGCAGGTGTCCAGGGGGTTTAGGGGAGTGAAGAAGCTCTCTCATGCACTTGCATGGCCTGGGCTTTGGCTTGGTCTGGGGGCTCCAGAGAGTAGGCCAGAAGTTCTCACTCCCTCAGTGTGCTTGCAGGGGCTCCAGAGGGCTGTAGGTGTCTCTATCTCTCAGAGGAGTGTCTCACACACAGTGCCTGGGCTTGGACCACAGAGGTCCAGAGGATGCAGGGGAGATGGAATCTCTCCCACACACTCTCAGCTCTTGGATTGTGCTGGGTCTGGGAGCTCCAGAGAGCACAGCAGAAGTTTTCACTCACTTGCCAGGCTTGGGGAGGGGGTTCCAGAGGGATGGAGCAATCAGTCTCAAGAGCACTGTGGAAGATTTCACTCATGAGGCATGCACTTGCTTGGTCCAGAGAGGTACAGCAGATACAGGGGAGTGGGAAGTTCTCCCACACACGCGCTCAACCTGGGCTAGGACTGTCTGGGGGGTTCCGAGAGCCCAGCAGAAGTTCTCCTTACTTGGTGGACTGATGGGGCAGGAGAGGGGGCTCTGGAAGGGTGAGTATGAGGATCCTGAGAGTGCAGTGGAGAGTCTTATTCATGTGGCATGCCTGGGCTCAGTCTGGAGATGTCTAGTGGGTGCAGGGGAGCCAGAAGCTCTCCCACACACTCTCCAGGCCTGGGGTTTTGTGGTTTCTTTTGTCATTAATTTCCAGTTTCATTGCCCTGTGATCAGATAATAGGCATGGGATACATTTTATTTTCTTGCATTTCCTTAAGCATGCCCTATGGACTAGTATGTGGTTTATTTTAGAAAGTGTCCTATGTGCAGCTGAAGGGAATGTGCATTCAGATGTTGGGTGGAGCACCAAGTAACTTTGTATATGTCCACTAATTCCATTTATTCAAAAATTTGGTTGAATTCTGATACTGTTTTGCTAACTTTTTGTCTACTTAACCTATCTTTTTGAGATAAGGGGGTAGTAAGGTCTCCTGTTAAGATTGTGATATTTGTTATTATATTTTTCATGTTCAAATAAAATGTCTTTCTTTTTCCCAGAAAAGGATACTTTTTTATTCATGTAATTGCAAATAGGAAACCAGAGGGGAAGCCCCAGGCTGGGATGAATAATGGCCACCCTCCCCAACAGAACAGGGGGAGCTAATGGTCCCTACACCTCTCCACACTCAACATGGCCCCTCTTCACTGTACAGCAGCACTCAAGGGGCAGCACTCTACCTTCCCTAGGATGGGGTGCTCTGCATCCAACTTGGGGATCCTACCCAACTTAGAGTGGGGGCAGGGCAGAACAGGAGGCAATGAGGATGCATATCTGGTGCTGATGGCAGAAACAATGACAAATTCTAAGAGTGAATCATTGAACAAAAAGCCAACACAGTTGTCCAGAGGTAGTTTGTGAACAGAGGAAAAGATGGAACGAGAACCTTGTGGGTGGGGAGCAGAGGTGTGGGGAGCATGGGGAAGGCTTGGTATTGGCGTCCACCCACGGTTATAAGCTGCAGTGAAAGCATGAAGGTGGGTGCAAGCCTAGCCTTAGGCAGCTGCCAGAAGGGACATGGGCCTCACCTGAGTAGGTGAGGGCTAGCTGCTTTCATCGTGGGTGTGACACAGAGGGCAGTGCCTGTGGCTCTTGGTCTTTCCTGTACCCCAGGATATGTGTAACCTGGGGACTAACTAGGAAGGCTGGGAAGGAACAGGAGTGTGAGCCCTACTGGATGAGAATTGCTGGGACATTTGGGGGGCCAAGCATCCCCCAGTGTCTACCTGGATGCTTCCAGCACAGTGGAGTGTGGTATGGCAAGGGTGAGATGGTGCAAGGACCCTTTAAGTCCAGGGGATACCTCCCAAGAGGGGAAACCAGAGGGAGCAGTGAGGAATGGATGGTTCCAGAGCAGTGACCTGGGGGCAGTGGGGGCAAGGACATGGGGAACAGCTAAGCAGATGTTAGCCTTGTTAGGAAGGCAAGTATGTGTGGGCAAGGGCTGCTCTGACCTCAGGGCCACAGCGCTGGTGTGCTGTAGTGTGGGGTGGGGCAGGGTGGCAGACCTGGAGCTGGTGGTGCTGGGCCAATCTGTCCTCGCAGAAGGAAGTTGCTCCACCTTGGAGGGGTGGGCCGCTCATGGGGTCACTGCTACTTCTCCTCTGACTCTTGTGAGATGCCCTCCTCTTCCTCCTTCTCTGGTGTTTTGGGTCTGCCCCGTGGTTTCCTCCCTGGAGCTGTGGTAGTTTTCTGGATCTCGTCAGCACCCTTGTTTTTACTCCCCTTCGGTTAACCCTGAGGTCTCTTAGGTGTTGGCTTTTCACTGGGCTCTTTCAGACTCACTGGAGGTAGCTTGTGTGGCCTGCCTTGGTCTCCCTTCTCAGTACCCTATTTTTCTTGTTTGGAATCCAGGGGCTGGCTGGACTTGGAGCTTGACTTTCTCATTTTCCTTTTCTCCTGGCAGGTGGAGTGCTGCTGGGATGGCCTTCTTGGAGAAGCATGAGTGCCAGAAATAACCTGAGCAGCTTGGAGTCCTAGTTAGAGGAGCCTAAAACTTGTCTTAGATAGTTGGGTGCTCCCATATATGGTATTTACATACATACTTATGACAGTTATCTCTTCCTATTGAGTTTTCCCCCTAACCAGTGTGTATTGACGTTCTTCATCTCATTTGATCAGTACTGGTTTGAAGTTCAGATTAGTTGTTCTTTATCATGCCTATTAATTTTGAATCATTATTTTGCAGAATGCTTCAGTCTGGGTTGGAATTTGTTTTCTTGTAGGACTTATAATATTTCCTTTCTTTTTTGTATATTACTTGTATTGAGAAAAAGTAACAGTGAGACAGATCCAAAACAGGTCAGTAGGACAGTCACAACAATTAATACATTGCATATTCTTGCCCCTGCAGCAGGCACTCACAATACAAGAAGCAGACATGACATCCCATAGGGCTTATAATATTTTATTCTATGCTCTTCTTGATTTGATTATGTATGATGAGAAATCTGCTGTTATTCTCATGGGTTTTCCTTAAAATTTCATCTGTTTCTGTTCTCTTATGGTTTTTAAAAATGTATTTAGTACAGGGTCTACAATGTCCCACTACACAAATCAGACTTGTAGTGATCCTCCTGTTTTTAGTCTCCCAAGTGCTGAGATTACAGGTACATGCCACCATGCCTAGTCTTAGTTGCTGTCTCAGTGTGCCCTGGGGATGGGGCTGGCATGGAACTCTTGGAATTGAACCCTGGTTCTTGCACCTGTGTAAGTCTGCTGAGCTCTCTGGCTGGCCCTTTTTGCTGTTTTCTATTTCAGAGAGAATTATTTATTTTGATTTCTGTGATACTTTTTTGTGAAAGTTTGATATTAGGTAGCTGTATCAGTACTATCAGAACATTTTGTAAAGTGTCTGCTCTTTAGTTGTCTCTGTGTCAGATTCTTGTTTTGTGTGTGTCCCATGATTTTGACTTCTGTATGGATTGAGTGAGATATTGGTTTCTGTTTGGCACTGTCTTCCATCCTTCAGTGTAGGACTTTTCTGAAGTTATTACCCAAGCCCATCTCTATATCATTACCCAGGGGACATTATGTGGTTAAACTAGATATGGTATCTTATTTACAGTAGTGCAATTAGCAATATTAATAGCATCATATGAAATTAGAAATTGCCAAAGTTTTATAACATAAATTTGTACTTTAGGCCATAGGAGCAAACACTATAGCCATACAACAAGTAGATTGTAAATTGGAAATTTGTATTTAAATTAGTTCCTCTGAGTTCTGTCTGGGCATCTCCCCCTGATATACCTGGAATCTTCCAGGCAGAGTAGTTTACCCAAGTTGTCTTGTCACCTCCATGCTTCTAGAATCTACACCGTAGGTCTGGGTTTCAGCCTGGGCCCTGCTGGACCTAGAAGTATCCCTCAGCTCACTGTGTCTAGTTCTACTTACATTGAACTCCATTGGCTGGCCCTGGCTCAGGTCTGGCTGCTGGACTCGGTTGAACCATGCTAAAGTGGACAGACAGATGAGTCGGGCTATGCATCTGTGTTTAGACCACAGAACATTCTTTACAGAACCTGTGAAGTTGTGAACCTGTGACAGGTCTGTCCTATTTGGGCTTATCCTCAGCTGGATGAATCTATAAACACTGAACTATGCAACTGGTGAATAGCCTTGCTGTCCCATGTAATCTGGAAGAAACCTTAGACAGTCAGGGAGAAGCTGGGCTCATAGGTTTCCTAGAACATTGACCTAAGAGCAAAGTGACACCCAATCTTTCAAATTTCAGTTCATCTACTCTTTGCTCTATCCATCAAAATAACAATTTATATTTCCAACTTTTAAAATTATTCCAAGTAAAAGCATCAGCCTCCTGTGAGGCTCCCTACTCTTTAGGGGGTAAATGTTATTAATTTTATTTGGCAGTATTTGTTTAAGGTGAAGTATTAATCAACCATATTTAATATATCTTTATGTCATTTTACTTACATATACAATAAAATAATAGCAAATTGACTTTATTTAACTTTTCAGTTCAAGTGATTTCAGAATGGGAACACAACCAATCTCTACTCTGATATAGGCTAGAAACACTTAATTTCTCCAAAGTGACAACGAATTTCAAATACTGAATATTAATAACTCTTAAGAGGAAGTCTACACAAAGAATACATGTATTCAGGAGAATAAGCAATGTTCTACAATTTTTGGTGAAATCTGATCAGTGTTAGTATCATCTGACATCTTCTCTTCTGTGCACTTGCAATCTAATCAGAAACAATATTTTTGAAAATAAGTATCAAGATCAGAATTCTGAAGCCCAAATTCAAAAGTGAAACATTCCTGGATTTCATGAGATACTTCATGATCTTTCACTTTTCAGATGTGAATGACAGACCCCAAAATAACTATTCTGAATTGTCCTATATATATGGCTGCTATGGTAGGCTTCTGAAGAACTTGATTACATTCAAAACTCTAACAATTTTTTTTCTCTGTGTCCCAATCCTCATAGATCTTAAATCAGTGGCACTAATATTTTGTCAGTGTACATAAAATCAGCTCAGGTGCTGTCCTTTTGTAGTTATTCTTAGAACTCATTCAATGAAACACCATGTTTATCTCTCTCAGGGTAGAGATTTTGACAATTCCAGAGAACATTCTATACATCTTTTACAGAACACTATTCAACCAGAAGGCTAATTATGGGGCATATGTGTATCAGCTTCTAGTTTAGACTATTAGCTGTATAATTTTCAGTTTTATTTCAGTTCTAGTTTTCTGTCTCTACTAATCCTTTTGTCATTTTTGTTTCAGTAAGACCCAGACCCAGCTTGCTGTCCTGGGGCAGTGATTCTATAAATGACTCAGCAGGTTCTTCAGCCTGAAAATAGAATGTTGTCAATTTCCCATTTGAGGATGTTCCACAAAACAAGAAAACCCTTTTCATTCTCTGCATAAAAGTAATCACTGACTTAATTGTCTCTCCTCAGACAGCCCCCAGATGCACCTGAGAAATGGGAATAACCGCTGTGCTGGAAGAGTGGAGATTCTTTACCAGGGCACCTGGGGTACCGTTTGTGATGACAAAGGGAATGTAGCACATGTGGTATGCAGACAGCTTGGCTGTGGACAGGCCTTTTATTATACAAAAGGGTCTTTTCCTTTTGGATTTGGATCAGGGCCCATTTGGCTGGGTGGCCTGAATTGCACAGGAAATGAGTCCCATGTATGGAAGTGCCCTTCCTGGGGATGGGGCCCACATAACTGCAGCCACGAGCAGGATGCTGGAGTCATCTGTGCAGGTATAGTCAGTGAATTTTCTACTACATGGGTTAATAGAAAATTCAGAGAAGTAGGTTGTGATCTTTAGAAATGAGAAAATGGGCAAGCTCTAGAAGACTGTGAGGTACATCTACAGACTGACTCCTTATAGAAGCTGATGATGATAGGCCTCATTTAGGTTTAGGAGTTTTAATTGGTATTCAATTTATTATTTTATTTATAATTATTGGTAATCTTTTATATGATTTTACCTAAAGACATTATTATAGTATCATGCCAATTAATATTCAGTTTCATAATTTTGTTTATATAATGTATTGCAAGTACACACACACACACACACACACACACTATGTAACATTAGGGGAGGAATGCAAAAATGAAACTATTTACCTTGGTGAAATTGAGTGGTTCTGTATGTATACTATGGAACATTATTTTGTACAATAGGTACATAGGCACAGGGGACATTATTAAAAAAATCCTTGAGGAATTTATGCAAATTTGCATTTACAATTCAGACACAATTATTCAGAGTTCCTTAGATCATAGAGCTATGGATAAAATACTGTTTGCTGAAAGTACTTCCATTACTACTAGAAAAGATTCTCTACATTTTAACTCTTCTCAAGCTATCAGATACTGGTGGCAAACCTATGGCATACATGTTACTTGTTCTCTTTTAACTTAAAAGATAATGTATGCATTATGTTTTAAAAATGAATACCTCAGTATTCAGGTTTAATTGCAGTATTATCACTTTGTGATAAATTAATGGGTTTGGGTTTTACTCTAGGCACACATCTCTAAAATTTTCACTACCATGCAAGATTTGGTCTCATCTCATTGGTTGGTAAAGAGGACAAGAGTGAAATTGATAACTGTGCTTAGTGATCATTTTATTCTCTAACACTTTTCCAATTTCATCAATAGAAATCATGCAAAGGTCCCTGCAAAGGTTTTATATTATGCTGCAAATCATCTTACACAGACACCATCAAAACAGTGCAACTAGTAGAGTTCACAGTCATATCCCAATGGCTTTTCTCAGAAGTTAGCAAACAGCCAGTTCTATCCCATCTGAATTAAAAGATTCCAAAGCCTTCTTGGGAGCTGTAAGTGTAGTGTGTCCAATGACAAAATGTGGAGGAAATAGTGACACAGAAGGCATATTTAAATATCTAAGCCAGAAGCTCTGACTCAGGGCTGTAGGACTGGTGGCTTCCAGATGTGGTGTCAGAGGGACCGCTAATGTGCAGAGTGACCTGGATGGAAATAGATCATTCAAAGAAGGAGATGTGGTAAAATCCCTAGGCAGGGTCCACACTTTGCTTTCTGCTTTGATTGTGCATGGGAATGTGGTCAATAGTGTAAGTGCTATTGCCCCAAAATGTCCTATCTAAGCTTGTTTTAATAAACCACTGCAGGACTTCTACTCACTACATATACAAGGCTCTAAAGATTAGCTACATATATTTAGAATTTTTTATCTGCAGTCTAACTTGTCAGGCAAGGTACATTATCATCATTCACACTCCAGGGATGATATAATTTCAAGTAACCTTATATAATCACTTTGGAATTTAAGATTTTGATTTACTACACTAGCCTCAAGGAAAAATAGAAACATGTCTAATTAGAATCAAATAATAATTTTAAGAAAATAAATTAATATTTTTTCATGATACACTTTAGAAAGAAAACATTAGTGAACATGCTTTTCTCTTGAGAACAAAATGCCTTTTGAACATCTTCACTGCATATACTTGTCATGTAATGTGTCTATGCCTATAGATAGATGCCTCCCCACAGTTCTGAGCCTGCTGTTCAAATCAGTTCCTGATCATCTTTATAGAAAAATGTCTCAATGTTTCTACAAATTCTGCTAAAGAGTGACAAAATAAATCCTTAAAAGAAAAATAAGGGGCTGGAGAGATGGCTCAGTGGTCTAAAGCACCTACTTGGAACAAGCTTGGCAAAACACAGGGACCGCGGTTCAATCCCCCAGCACCACATACCAGCCAGCCCCGCCCCCTGGTGTGCTGAGCTGGCCACACACACACACACACACACACACACACACACACACACACACTAAATAAATGTTAAAAAAATTAAAAAAAGAAAAATAAGAAAAATTCTCATATCTCCTAATTACTACTTTATAGCTTGCAAATTTGCTTCTGTGTTTTATAATGGGAAATATGAGACCCTATTATCTTAGTCACAGATGCTGACACTTCGTCTTACACTATATCATGAGCCTCTTTCTCATGTCTAAACAGGAAGTCAATGTAAATTATAAGGTTTAATAATCATTGAAATTGTTCTAATTTGTTAAATATGAATTCATTTGGGATCAACATCTGAGAACTGAAATTTTCTAGGGATAAAATAACGAATAACGAATAATGAAGCCTAATCTATCCTAACTGAGGTTGCACTCAATGGACAGACATAGATATTAGAAAACAAGGAAGATTGAATACATAGCTTTAGACATAAATGAGTGTTCTTTTAGTGTATAAAAATAAGTTTTTTAAAAGCATATATAAATTTACTTTTGAATATGAGTGATTAGGTGACAGACAGTCTAAGCTAACTCTGAAAATTCCACCTGAACTTGCCTATAAACACTATTTCATGTAAAAAGCTTTCTGACACAGGTTTGCAAATTTTTTCCCATGACCTGATTCTGGTAAAAGGAAGCCTTTCACACACACCATCACTTTTAGTATGTCCTTACAAATTCTAAGTCTGCATCATGGATATTTGGTGAATTTGTTTTCTCCATTCTAGGATTTCTGAGACTAGCTGGACAAGATGTATCCTGCTCAGGGCGAGTGGAAGTGAGCCCTGGAGGAAGGTGGACTCCAGTGGCTGATATGAACTTTACGCTGTCCACTGCCCAAGTCATCTGTGCAGAGCTGGGTTGTGGCAAGGCTGTGTCTGTCCAAAGGAACAGGTTAAGAAGTGCCAGTGAGCAGGTCTGGGATGAAGTGTTCCAGTGTGTGGGGCATGAGTCTGAGCTCTGGTTCTGCCCCAGAGTGCCTTGTGCTGGAGGGAGCTGCCAGCATGCTGGGGCTGTGGAGGTTGTCTGTTCAGGTGAGACTCAGAAGGATTTTCACCTTTCTGCACAATCATTAAGTGTTTCTTCTACTGCTTGCCTTTCTTGCTTTCCTTCCTCTTTTTGTTTGTCCTTCTCCTCCACACCTTTTTGAGATAGGATCTCACTATGTACTTCAGGCTGTTCTGGAACTCATGACAATCCTTGTGCCTCAGCCTCTCATGATCTGGGATTACAGGCATGCATGAGCAATCTCACTTTGCCCTCCTTTAATTATTCTTCTGCTCATTTTCTCATGAAGAAGATAGATGATAATGATAATACAGTTTCTTAGTTCAAATTTTCTGCTCTAGTTTTTTTTTTTCAGAACAGGGATATAATATATATCTTTTCAGAAGAAGATTTAGGAATAGATGATACTTTATTTTTCCTTAGAGATAAAAATACTAATTTTTGAAAAAGAGCAACTCAGATGAAGAAATCCAAGTGGTACATATTTATTCAGTCTGAGTCAGCAACTTTGTATGATTTTTGGAAGAGCCTGACCAATGTTTATTTCATGTGAAATTTCTCATATGAGATTGTCCAATCTACTAAAAGGGAAGTGTATCTTTATCAAGTACATACATATAGACTCTGAAACCTAGATTTTTAAGTGAAATATTTTTGAATGAGCCCTGCTTATAAAGCCCTGCAAAGTGACTCTCTGCTCACTTTGGGGCTGGATCTGGGCCCATCTGACTGCAAAGTCTGAGATGCACAGGACAAGAGTCCCATGTGTGGAATTGCCCTTCCTTGGGCTGGAACAACACCTACTGCAGTCACCAGTCAGATGCTGGAGTCATCTGCACAGGTATGGTCAGTGTTTTGTCCACATTCATCAATAAGATCAATTCTCATTTTTCCTCAATTCTTGGCTGCCCCTTTAAACCTCTGATGAGCTCACCCCATTTGGTTACAGCAGTAATTCAATTTCATGTGCTCCAATTCTATCAATGGAGTTTAGTTGGTGAAAAGAAATCAAACTCAAGTGCAGGTCTTTTCTAGTGACTCTTAGAATTCATCCAGTGAAAGATGCTGTCAACACTCAGGGTAAGAAACTTGATTTTCCCAGCATATTTTTCTGATATCTCATGCAAAACCCTACAAATGAATGGGCTTGTTCTTGTGGGGCATTGCTGTTTCAATTTGACCCTTCTCATTGGATTATTTTCAGTTTATTTCTATCACTTAATTTACTTATTTAATTATTTTAGGGAAGAGCCTACAGGGTGCTCAGGGTCTCACTACTAGATCAGACTCATAGTGATTCTTTTGTTTACAGCCTCCCAACAGCTGGCATTACAGGTGCGTGCCACCAAGCCCAGGCTCAATTGCTGTCTCATTGTGTCCTGGATGGGGGTCTGCCATGGCAGGACTGGTGATTGAACCCTTGGCTACTGCACCTGTATCTCTTATTTTTAACACTAGTAATCTCATCATTTTTGTTTCTGTCAGATTGCGGGCCTCACTTCTGCTCTGGTGCAATATGTTTACATCTTATCCAGTAAGCTCTGTACAGCAAAAGCTGAGCACTACCAATTGATTGACTGGTTGCCAAGAAACCATAAAAATCCAGTATTCTGTGTAAAAGTAATCATTAATTTGATTCTCTTTCCTCAGAGAGTGCACAGCTCCGCCTGACAAGTGGAGGCAGCCGTTGTGCTGGCAGAGTAGAGGTCCTTCACCAGAACTCCTGGGGAACCATCTGTGATCTTGAGTGGGACATAACTGAGGCCAAAATAGTATGCAAGCAGCTGGGCTGTGGATCAGCTCTACACGCTGTATTCTCTGCTCACTTTGGGGCTGGATCTGGACCCATCTGGCTGCAAAGTCTGATATGCAAAGGACAAGAGTCCCATGTGTGGAATTGCCCTTCCTTGGGCTGGAACAACACCTACTGCAGTCACCAGTCAGATGCTGGAGTCATCTGCACAGGTATGGTCAGTGTTTTGTCCACTTCCTGGGTGCATTGAAAGTTTCAGGGAATTAGTGAATGACCACTGGCAAATAGGGAACATATAGGTCATAGCAGACTTACAGTCTCTCAATAGATTGCTCTATGTACCCTATGGAATTCATTCACTTTCCCTTATTACTTTACCCTGCTGCGTTTCTTTCTCCTTTTGATCATATCCAAGAAAGAAGCTTATTCTAATATAATACCAATTAAAATTAAATTTTATTGGGGATTTGGCCCAGTCCTCAATATCCTAAAGCAAGTTATGGCAAAGAATTAAAGAAGAAGAGACAAGTAGTATGATTTGGGGGGATCTGGGAAGGCCAGAACTCTCTAGAGTAAAGAGAAATTCTCCACACAGCTAGTATTTATTAAGTTTCCATGGACTTGGAAGTTACAATAGTAAAGTCCAGGAAACAAGTTAGAACAAAGGCAGCATATATTTCTAACTAGGAGAAAAGTTCGATCTCTAATGTTGACTATTATTGCCCTTGAATATTTAGTGGCCTCCATCTGCAGCCTTTTCTTGTCTGCAGAGACTAAATCTAAAGAGCACTGTGATCAGTACCTTCACCCTTACACAGCCTGGTCTCCAACCAAGTTTTGCAGTTTTGTTTTTTAATTTACTTTTGTTTTTTACAATAAAATCTTATTTATTTGGTTTCAGTTTTTTTTTTTTTTTTTTTTTTTTTTTTTTTTTTTTTTTGGTATCAGTAATCAAAAATCAGGACCTTGTGCTTTCTGCATTGGTGCTTAGGTTGCTGAGCTTTCTGCCTGCCTGGTACCAATTGTTAAATAAGAGAATAAAAAAATAATAAAAAAGAAATACTACAGAATTTCACTAAGCAAAATAATAAGAATTCAACAGTGGTTGTTATTTTGCATATTGTTGTCTTCAAATTCACTGTTCAGATTACCAGAAATAAGCATGCAAAATCATTTCAAAAAATTAACAAGAAAGGAAAGAAAAATAAATTTAAGCCTTAACTGCTCCTTTCAATAGATCAGCAGAAATCAGTAGTACAACTATCCAAGCTATTCTGTATATATACATATGTATTTCTTTTTCCCTTTCTTTTTTTCTTTCTTTCCATCATCCCAGTTGTTCATTCCCTTTGAACAGTTTCTTTCCCTTTCACAGTATCTATTGTACCTTTCAGATTTTATTTGCTCTTTGAGGTTCTGACACTAGAGAAGCAATACAATGTTTACACATGTGGCTCTGATTTATTTCACTTACGTGTATGGTCTCTCAATTTATAAGAGTAAAATAACTGGAAATTACTTCAAATTTTCCTGTCTGCAACAATGAGTTACTTGAAGGGAGGAAAGTAAATGTAGTGACAGTTTTTATGGTGAAATTGAGTGTTTCATTATGCATTAACATGATACATCATTTTTCACTAGGTCAGTCCATATATAGGCACTGGAGATAGGATTAAACAAAAATCCACTTACGAATCCATGGGCTCTTGCAAAGTGGCAAGTCTCCTTTGGAGAGTCAGATGCTAGTATTCCTTGCACTTGAGAAGAATGGCCACATAAATGTGAACTATTCCTTAGTCACAGATTTTCCTTTTTTTCTTTTTTGTGGGCAGCTTAGCCCAACCTGGGGAAGGGGCTGACACAGCATGTGGCGCTGGGGATCTAATCAGCGTCCCAGGGCAACTGCCTAAGCAGGCACTTTAGACTGCTGAACTATCTCACCAGCCCATAGGTTCTCCTTTCATCATTATATATAAAAGATTTTCTACATTTTTTCCAAAGAACATCTGTGTACATTCAAACTTTTGAAGGACATTGAGTTCTGTGCCACCAGATCAGTGCTGGATGCAATGAGAAATTAATCTATTTAAACTATAAAATGACATCATTCTTGATGGTGTCAGTGATATCAGAAAAGTGCATTTGAGGATTTCTTTGAGAAGAATGGGAGTAAGGACATATGGAATTTTGAAGAAATATAGAAAATATATTTAATAATAAAAGTAGATAACGAAAATATAAAGATTTTCTGAGTTAAACTGAGAACTTAGATGAGTTTAAAGAATACCAGTGTATGCTTAGATAAATTCTAAATAGTTTTAGGAAAGGAATATTAGCTATAAATGAGACTGAAAGATGAGTTATTGATAGTTCAGAACTGTGGAAGAAAAGGTCAGGTGATGAAAGTTTCCTAAGAGAGCTGCATATCACACAATGAGTCTATGTTGCCAGAGACCAGGTAGGAATATAGTTTTTCTTTTATTTTACTTTAGTTTATTAGTACTCATGTGTGGGTAAAACATAATATTTACTTTCTTTATGGGATATATATATATATATATATATATATATATATACATATGATATCCTAATTCTTTTTTCCACCTCCTTTTAAAATCTCTTGATCTTCTTCCTTTTTTATTTAATTTTCCTTTATTTTGAAGAATAAAACAGAAGCACAAACAAATACAAAAAGATAGAAATAGAGTAACATATAACAATACATGTTACAGATTTTCAAAACAAGAATAGCTGATTATCAATGGTTGATATATTATCTACTTTTATCATCAAATATTTTGCTCACATTAAGAGACATATTTATGCAAGATTGGGGAAATACATGAATATCGACACTTGCTTTGAATACATCTTAATTTTTTTCCTTGCCTATTTTTGTTTTAATTCATTTTAAAGAGAGTATAGTAATCTATAAGACATTAGAAATGGTACACACTTAGAAGACCAAGAATACAGATATTGGGCCAGCCAAATAGCTCAGCAGACTAAAGCACCTGCAAGCAGGGGCAGGGGCTGGGGGTTTGATCCTCGGGCCTGCTATGCTGGCCCTGCCCTGGGGATGTGCTGAGATGGCGATTGAGACTGGGCATGGTGATGTGCATCTGTAATCCCAGCAACTTGGGAGTCTGTAAACAGGAGAATCACCATGAGTCTGATCTAGTAGTGAGACCCTGAACACCTGTAGCCCTTCCTTAGAATAAAACAAACAAACAAACAAAAAAAAGATTAGAGGCATTAAACCATGGGTTGTGTTACACATTGTTGTCCTCAATTTAGTTTCTCAGATTACAGATTTCAGCATACAGAGTCAGTCAGGTAAAATTCTAAACATTCACTGCTATTTTAAATAAATGATGGAAATTCTGAGTACAATCATCTCAGCCATCCTACACATATACTTGCATGTTTTATCCTCCTTCCTTTTTTCCTCCTTTCTCCTTTCTCTCTCATCCTCATTTTTTAATCATTAAGTTTAGTTTCTTTCTAGTTTACTATATCTATTATACCTTTCAGGTATTATTTATACTTTCCAGTTCTTACACTAGGTAGACAGTGTGATATTTACATATGTGAGTCTGATTTATTTCCCTTTTGAGTATAGCCCCTGGCTGCATTCATTTCCTTATAAAGCATTTGAGTTTGTCTTTCTTTATAGATGATTAGTACTGCAATGTAAGAAATACCACATTTTTTTCATCCATTCCTTAAGTTATGGGCGTTTGTTTGTTTCCAAGGTTTGGGAAATGCAAATTGTGCTGCTATAAACATAGGTGCACATATATCACTATAATATGATGTTTTCAGTTCTTGTGGGAAAATACCCAGAAGGGAATAGCTGATTGAATGGGATTTCCAGTAATTGTTTCTTGAGGTGTCTCCACACTGACTTCCACAGTGGTTGTACCCATCTACATTCCCAGCAGCAGTGGAGAAGGGTTTCTTATTCTCCACAGCCTCTCCACAATCCCTTCATTTTTATATAAATTTTTCCTCTACATAATGTTTGCATTTTTTGTGTGCAATTGGTGCATGTAAATAACACATCCCAATTTACCCTCCCTAATTCCTTCCTCCCTCAATTTCTTAATTCTCTACCTCTTTGAGAATGATCTATCACTCTCCTCCTATCATCTCTCTTTTATTTTGTTCTCTATTTTACCCTGGCTTTTTCCTATAAGAGACACCATGTGATATTTAAGTCTGTGTGTCTGGCTTGCTTCACTGAACATTATGGTCTCAAGGCCAGGCAGGAATACATTTAATTAAAAATTTTATTTCACTTTAGGTGAGTCATATATACCAATAGCTTTCTGCCAGGATGGTATTCTTTGTTTTCTTTAAAAAAATTTAATCATTTATTTGTTTGATACTGGGGATGGAACCTGGGTGGTTGTGCTTGCCCATCAGGTGCTTAGACTGCCAAGCTTTCTCCCCAGCTCCAAGGATAGTTTTCTTTCTTCACTGAAGGCTTTCAAGCATATTCCAAATATGTTAAAATGTCAACATACTTTTTTCCCTAATATGTGTAAATCAACCCCCAAATAAGAATATCATTTTCCTATAATTTACATGCACAGTGCTTAATAAAGTTCCTAGCTCCAGGCAGACTTTAAAAGGATTCTTGTATTTGACATTTCCTTATTTCTTGTTTTGGCACTGGGGATTGAACTCAGGAATTTGCATTTGCCAGGCATGTGCTTATGCTGCTGAGCTATGTTTCCAGCCCTGCGTTCTTATATTGGGAACAAGATGAAATATACGTGTACCCTTAATATTGTATTCAAATACACCTCTCATATATAAATATCAGAGTGACCTATGAAGGAATCCTATGTATACCATTGTTATGGTTTGTATCTAGTTGTCCCTCCAAAGCCTCATATAAGTTATGGGCCAGACGCAGCTGGAGGAGCAACAAAGTGGCTTGAGGGGCAGGGCCAGAGGACCAGGGCAGGGCCTGAGGGGCGGGGCCAGAGAAGCATGAACAGTTAAACTGGCTAGCCTGTGCTTTCTCAGAGATATGGAGGGGGTCATCCTGGACATGGCAGCACACCACCTCTTCTCCAGTGTCTTGAAACCTCCAGTAAGTGTGAACTAAATAGGTCTTTTCTTCACTCATTGTGAGTGTCAGATATTTGTCCCAGCAATGAATGAAGAGTAACTTAGACAACCATAGAGATATGGCTCCCCAAGCTATTTGAAATTCACTGCACATTACCATATTTCCGGGATGCTGGTCATGGAATCATAGTATATGATATCTGCCCTGTTGGTTTTTACTTATTTTGATCCTATTTATTTCTATTCCTCTACTTTTCCTTTTGAAATAGGAAGGTTTATGCAGCAACACTGTGCCTCAGGAGCCTGAACTTGAGCTAATTTTACAGAGGAGTTCAGCTAAGAGTTTGCCTTGAGTCTCAGAGAAGACTTTGGACTTGTACATTTGAGTAATGCTGGGATTATTGGTGAGGCAATTAGTGCATTTTAAGTTGTATGCAGAATAGTTACACCTTTTTAGATGGGACTGT
>NW_004524976.1:442731-443627 GCF_000260255.1 Octodon degus | reverse complement strand
TAATCCATTTTGACTTTAGTTTAGTACATGGTGATAGACACGGGTCAAGTTTGAGTTTTCGGCATGTAGAGAGCCAGTTTTTCCAGCACCATTTTCCATTTGGAATTTAATACAGTTTAAGGGGATGTATTTTTTAAGGGTATGAAGTTGACCAATGGTGGCTTTATAATAGATAATTTTGACTGGATTGAGAAACGCTGAAAGATCTTTAGTAAAATGTCCTCCTGGGTCTTTCTGGGTCATGAGACATGACTTGAGGGACTATATGAGGTCCTTGATCTCTTCCTTCTTGGTTCTACTTCTACCTCTCTGCTTCTGGGCTTATTAAGGTGAGCAGCCTTTTCCTGCCCTGCCTTCCTGCTATGAGGTTTCTGCTTTGGAGCCACATGGCAGTGGACTGAAACTTCTAATACTGTGAGCTAAAATAATCTTTTTTTTATTAAAGTTCTGCATGGCAGGCTAGGGATATAGCCCAGTGGTAGAGTGCTTGCCTAGCATGCCAAAGGCCCTGAGTTCAATCCTCAGTACCACACACACAAAAAATGTTCTGAATGGCAGGTATTTTGACCTAGCAATAAAATCTCAATAAAATAAACCTACAGAGACAGCTTAAGAATCCAGACTTTGATTCAGTACACCTGTGTCCTAGAGAAATAGGTGTAGATCAAGGTAGGATGTCTGAAGTTACCACTTTAAAATAGCAGATTAGTAGTTGTGCTGTTCATTTCATTTTAGTGGTTTGCCTTGAAAAGACAACCTTTATGGGCTTGTTAATAAAGGAAATCTCGGGGCTAGGGTGATGGCTGGGGCTAGGGAGATGGCTCAGTGGAATAAGTACTTCCCTGGCAAGTGCAAGGGCCTGAGTTCAATCCCTGGTTCTGCAAAAATTAAATAAA
>NW_004524976.1:419970-442631 GCF_000260255.1 Octodon degus | reverse complement strand
AAAATAAAGGAAATCTCTGGTGAACTTTTTGTTAGGACTGGGCCAACCTTAATTGTAAGCAGTAGCCTAACAGGTGCAACACTGTGAGTTCCAACCTCACAACAAACTTCTTTAGTATAAATGTTGTTACACGAAATTTCTGTAACCAGCTTGTTCCCTAGATCTCTGAGATCATATTGGAAATTCCCTCTTAGTCATCTTCATGAGCTGTCTCATAATTTCTCAAACTACTCATTGATAACAAAATATTCCTTACAAACAAGACAAACAAATCAGAAAAAGAAGATAAACATGTTTTGAACACTTCTGATCCAGGTTCTAAATTTTCTTTTTATCTTCAGTAATAGAAAGTATGGTCTAAAAGTCTCATCATTTTAGTCACAATAAATCACCTTCTCCTTCAGTGTTACTCCATTTCATATATCTTTTTGGTATGTAAATTTAAATTATGAAGAAATACTGAGGGACACACAGAAATTCATCCTTTTAAGTCACAGGATAACATGTTCTTATCAATGTCAAGACATGATAAGACATGATAAGAACTATTGTATCATACAATAGCATTCAGTCATTCTGAACTGGCTCTACAAATATCTTCTAAATTTGCTTCAAGTATGCATTTATGGAGGTTTCATTCTTACAACAAATGTTGAATTTTCTCACACTGAATCCTTGGAAGCAAATCAAAGAAAAGCTTTTAATTCATTGCTTCTGAAGTGTTAGATTCTATTTCCAAACCAAGACACTTATTTGCTTGTGGAAATTCCCTAGGATTTGTGCGCCTGGCTGGAGGAGGAGGACCCTGCTCAGGCCGAGTGGAAGTGAATCCTGGAGGAGACTGGATTCCAGTGTTTGATAGGAACTTCACATTTGTCACTGCCCAAGTCATCTGTGCAGAACTGGAGTGTGGCAAAGCTGTGTCTGTCATGAGGGATGTGCCTTTTAGAGAGGTCATTCCGCAGGTGTGGGGTGAAAAGTTCCAGTGTGAGGGGCAAGAGCCTGAGCTCTGGCTCTGCCCCAGAGCACCTTGTCCTGGAGGAAGCTGCCAACATGGTGGAGCTGTTGAAATTGTTTGTTCAGGTGAGATTAAGAGGTAGGCTTTAACCTCTCTGGAAAGCCTGTAAGTAAGAAGAATAAAAAATGTTGCTGAAAACCTGTTTTGTCCTCCCAGAATTCACTGAAGTCCGGCTCATGAAAAACAGCACCTCTCAGTGTGAGGGCCAGGTGGAGCTGAACACCTCTGTGGGCTGGAGAATGCTCTGTGCCTCTCACTGGAGTATGGCCAATGCAGATGTTGTGTGCCGCCAGCTGGGCTGTGGAGTTGCCATCTCCACCCCAAAAGGAGGAGCATACTTTGTGGAAGGAGGTGGTGAGCTCAGGAGAGACACCTTCCACTGTTCAGGGACTGAGTCCTTCTTGTGGAATTGCCCTGTGATGGCCCTCGGTGTTCCTCCCTGTGCTCATGGGAACACGGCCTCAGTGGTCTGCTCAGGTGAGAGAGCAGTCAGGGTGAATGGGTCTTGAGATTCTCTTGGAGTAACAGGTCTCACGGCAGAAAGCAGGGAGAACTGACTCCAAAGTGAAATGTTCTATAGTTAATTATGGTTATTCCTCTTTCAGGTCAGATAAAGGACTGTTAGTGAAAAGATTTTTAAAGGCATTCTTAGACACTGTTATTTATTTACTAATTTTTTGAGACCAGGTCTATGTAGTTCAGGCTGGCCTCAAACTCATGGGGATTCTTGTGCCTCAGCTTCTTGAGTGCTGCACTTATAGGTGTCAACCAACACACTGGGCCATATAGTTCTTAAGAATAATGTGTAAGAGTGTATGTGATACTGTTAAGCATGTCAGTGTAGATCAGCAAACAATGTTAGTAACTCCCAGAATTCAACTGAACATCCCACCAGACATGCAATGCTCTCCTTTTCTGCACAGGGAGCCATTTTATAACCTGCTAACCAGAAATATTTTGGTCAGATTTGATGTTTATGCAAAATGATCCATTAGATTTTTCTTTTGTTTCTAATTTCATTGAATGAATTCATATGTGAAATTCACCTATGTTTTGGAATTTACCTATTCTCTTGTTTGCAGCAGAACTTCACTCTTGTTGGATATTCAAGAGTGTGCACATGTGCATGAACTTATCCTATCAACTGATGGCAGAGATCTGAGTAGCTTGTGGATTATAAGTGTTACAAACAATAGTGATATAAATTGCCTGGGCCTTGACCTTTGTTGAATACAGTTAGTTGCATATTCTCTGAGATATGTTTTTACTGTGTAGTCCAAACTAGCTTTGACCTCACTTAGTAGCTTATGTTGGGGTTTAACTTGCAATTAATCTGCTTTATCCTCCTGATGGCTAGGGCTTAAATGTGCACTACCATATGCAACTCTAATTCTTAATTTAAATTTCAACACAATTTTTGAACTGCTACCTATACACTGAGTGCACTTTCTTTGCATTGAAGAAAACTGGCCCAAAATGGCAGACATATTCTCAAAAGCTATCTTAAGCACACTAAGGTATATATTAATTTTCTTCTTTTTCAGCCTTTCTGGGAATTATATTGGGTATTATGTATTGGTTTGAGGAAAAGTTGTATGTCATTTTTTTGCATCCAATTTACTCAGAATCCTTCCCTGTAGAGATTCTTCTCCCCACACTAAGGCCACCTGTGTCATAAACTGAGTTCCACTGTGTCTGAGTTTGTTCCTATAGTCTGTTCTGTGTCACTCTGTCATCTGTTGATCCTTGAACCAATATCGTGCCTTTTCCATTGCCTTAACATTATAGTACATATGAGCAACTTCAGTGAATTTTTGTGTTGCTTTTCTTACTAAGTATGTGTTGCTTTTCTTACTAATTGTAAGAAAACTAATTGTGTTGCTTTTCTTACTCTAATTGTACTGCTTTTCTTACTATGTTGGTCTTTACTTGTTTTATGTATTTCTGCATACCATTTAGCATCATCTTGTCATAGTTAACACCAAAAATGAAAGTAGTATTTTGAATGAGATTAGATGTACCTTACATATGAATTTGGAGATTATTTATAGGTTAGATTTTTAATTACTATCAGGACTTTTAGACAATTTTTACTAAGTATTTATTTATTTTTGAGACAAAGTCTCACTATATAGTTCATGCTGGCCTTGAACTTAGCATGTAGCCTAGGCTGGCCTCAAACTCACTATAATCCTAATATTACAGCCCCCGGAATCCTAGGATTGCAACATGGGCCTTCATGATTGACACTTTTATGTTTCTGGTGTTACCATTATTTGTACAGTATTGTACTAGGAATAAAAGTTCTCTTTGATGTGTTTTCAAATTTATTTTTCATGTATTTTATCCTAATGGATATGAGATCTACAAAATGTTGCAATAATTTTATAATCATTTCAAAATCACATTTGCCAATATTAGTGTGTTATATTTTCTACCTCTACTAACTATGTATTTTCTACCTCTTACTAACTATGTTGGTCTTTACTTGCTTTATGTATTTCTGCATACTATTTAGCAGAAGCCTTAATTCTGCAAATAATAAAACATTTCTGAATGAATAGTAAAAAGAGATGGCTGATAGGATCATTTAACCTTAAAACAGACATAGGCAGAAACAGAAATTTCTATTCAGAAAATGAGCTCTGAAGACAGGAAATAATTGCTCCTATATCATGGATGCCATCCCAGATGCCAGCACTAGAGCGTCATTTGTGTAACTCAGAGTTTTGTTCTCTCACCTTCTCTGCAGGAAACCAGACCCAGCTGCTACCCCAGGGCAATGACTCTCTCTCTGACCCAGAAGGCTCTGCTGCCTCAAATAACCTGATTACAAACTCCAAAGGTGAGGACATCCCCAGGACAGAGCCTGCTCCTTTCCATGTCAGCATCACTGACCTGACTCTGTCTCTCCTCAGACAGCAGACAGCTACGCCTTATGGATGGGGGCAGTCGCTGCGCAGGGAGAGTGGAGATCCTGCACCAGGGATCCTGGGGCACCATCTGTGATGACAGCTGGGACCTGAGCGATGCCCACGTGGTGTGCAGACAGCTGGGCTGCGGAGTGGCCCTCAATGCCACGGTGTCTGCTCATTTTGGGCAGGGATCAGGGGACATCTGGCTGGATGAGCTGAAATGCACAGGAAAGGAGTCCCACGTGTGGAAGTGCCCTTCCCAGGGCTGGGGACAGCACAACTGCAGGCACAAGGAGGATGCAGGGGTCATCTGCTCAGGTCTGTGCTCACACAGTCCTGTCTTGGATGGAGAGGGAGGGTCTCCAGGGTGCTGTCTGAGCCCTATGGTTATGTTGGAACTGTTGCCTAAAGAGCTGAAAGAGCGGAGGCTCCTTCCAGGGCCTGTTTTTGTAGGAGAGCAGAAGATGAGAGTCCTGACTTCCTCCTGCATCAGCTGAAGTTCTGCTCCTTCCTTCTCAGCTCTCTCAATACTCTCATTTTCTACAGAGCCCACCTGAACACACGACTCACCCCTCAGTTACCTCTGGGTGTGAATCCCAAAGTCCCACACTCTTTCTTTCCTATTGGTGCTATAATATATTAACACCCATCAGTGGCTTCAAACAACAGAATTGATTATCTTATAGTCTTGTAGATGTCCAGTTTTACCAGCTTAGATTCATAGCAAGGTGTCAGTAAGACTACATTCTTCTTACAGCTTACAAAGGGTAGTTTCCTCCCTTTTCCAGATTCTAAAAGTTGTTGCCATTCCTTAAATCTTGATTCCTTCCATCTTCAAACCAAATATATTGCAAATGGAGAGCCATATGTCCATGGTCACATCTCCTTCTGACAGACCTGGGAAGGTGATCTTTTTTCAGAACACAGTTCTAATCAGATGCTTAGTGTTTTTTTTTTTTTTTTTTTTTTTACAGGGCCTACAAGATCTCACTACACAGATTGGACTCATAGTGATCCTCCTGTATTCAGCCTCTCAAACATTGGGATTTTAGGCACACACCACCATGCCCAGTCTCTATTGTCCTCTCAGTGAGCTCTGGGAGCAGAGTGGGCTCTGCATGCCGGGAATCGAATCCCTGTCTCTGCATCTGCTAAATGGATGCTTTAACCTGCTGAGCTATTGGCCAACCCTGAGATGATTAGTTTGAATGAGATGATTTGTTAAGGCCCACCTGGGTAATTCTATAAAATCCAACATAACTGTGCTATGAAAAGATCCTTATTATTATTATTATTATTATTATTATTATTATTAATCTTGATACAGGGTCTAGCTATACAGGTGGGACTCATAATGATCTTCCTGTCTCAACCTCTCTTGTTCTGGAATTACAGGCATGATCCACCACTCTCAGTTTCATGGCTAGCATGGAATGTGGTACTGGGGATCAAATTTGGGACCTTGCACTTGTCAGACAGTTGCTTAGGTCACTGAGCTATCTCGCCCACCAAAAGATCCCTAATTTAATCCTGGTTGCAGAGCCTTTTTGTTGTGTAAGGCAACATCGATAGGCTACAAGGATCAGAAAGCGCAAAAATTGCAGGCTCCACCATTCTGCTTGCTCTCTGGTGACCATCTACTTTCTTTTTCACATGGTCTGTGTGATGTTAATTAATTAAATAAAATTTAACTTTCCTCACTTCAGATCACCTAGGTTCAGGTTCCTACTCATTGTCCATGACTCATTCTAGCAGAAAAAGGAAGACAGGTTGAAGGTTTTTTTTTTTTTTTTTTTGCCGAACCAGGGATTGAACTCAGGCCCTTGAGCTTGCCAGGCAAGTGCTTATTCTACTGAGCCATCTGTAGAAGTTTGCAAATGGGTAACAAGATAGAAGTTTCAGTCTTTCCACAGAGTGAGAACTTTGTAAGCAGAATAGCAATAAACATTCACCACTTAGGTTTAAAGAAAAAGTAGAGCACTAAGTATTGACTCCTCACTGTGTCCTTTCTGCTTTCTGCAGAGTTCCTGGCCCTCAGAGTGGTGAGCGAGGACCAGGAGTGTGCTGGTTGGCTGGAGGTTTTCTACAATGGGACCTGGGGAAGTGTTTGCCGCAGCCCCATGGAAGACATGACCTTGTCAGTGATCTGTAGACATCTTGGTTGTGGGGACAGCGGGACCCTCAACCCTTCTGTTTCTACCAGAGAAGGCTCTAGACCCCATTGGGTGGATGGAATCCAGTGTCAGAAAACTGATGTTTCTCTCTGGCAGTGTCCTTCTGACCCTTGGAACTCCAGGTCTTGCCTTCCAAAGGACGAGGCTCATATCACATGTGCAGGTGATCTATTATTTCCTTGTGTATATCTCTATTCTTGAGTCAGTCAGCTGGGTGGAATGTCAAACTTTAGTTATATAAATCAGTTAAAATCTGCTACCATTCTGTTAAGCTTTTCATATGTGATATTTCATCCTCAAAAGAAAATTGCTGTGGAGCATTATGATGCTCATTTAATTCGAACGTGTAAGCTGAGCCTAGAAAAAAAATTAAATACAAGTGCGAAACCTTCTAGTACAGTATGATCAGATTTGGAAATCTAAGTCTAGTTGATCCCTCTTTTATTTTATTTTATTTTATTTTTAAAAAATACAAAATTGTGAAAAAATTATTAGAAGTCAAATTAGTTATTTAGGTTATCAGGTATGAATGTGCAACATTGGTTAAAAAACTGGGAGGAGAAAAGCGACAAAGGAAAGAAGAGAAAAATATATTTATGTTTATATGAAGGATATTTGGTAACTGTACTGCTGGTTTCTTTCTTTTTTCTTTTTTTGAAAAGAGCAGTGAATGCTTAAAATTTTACTCTTCTTTATTTTTATCCATAAATGAATAAAGGAAGTTATGTTTAGGTTAAACCATGAAAGGTGATTAGCCTTCCTTCAAAGAAGATTGTAGAGATCACTTAGTCAGCGTAAATACTGATGGGGAAATACTGTGTCTCTAAGATGCTAAACAACTCTGTCAAAGCCAGAGTGCAAGGAGCATGTGAGAATGACACAAGATTATGTAAAATGGAAGTAACAGAGAGTGGCATTTTTTTTTAAGCCTCATATCATAACAATCCTACTGCAGACACATTTATTTGTTGTTGGTGTTTTCTGCTTCATCACAAGGAACTGGGGGAAAGTTGGGGAACTGGCTTCTCCATAATTTCACATTAAGTTTCTTTTACAGGAGTCCTAAACTTCTAAAATGTAGCTTCACCAAACAAGTGTTTCTCATTTTATTACTGTATCTTTCCCCACCTCACACAGTGTATTCCATGGTGCCTTGCCTGAATTTCAAGTGTGTCATCTTCCAATTTCTTTACAACTGAAATATTCCCATCATTCCATGTTCTGATCAAACTGTTCTCTGAAAACACTACACCGCCTACAATTAAATACAACAGTGACAACATGCTAGCCTCTCAATGCATTGAATTTCTCATTCCTTAAGCATCTTCCTTCTATTCCATCTCAGTCTATGACTACATCATTGAACAACAGGGGGTGGGGTACCTTTGAGATCTTGTTTTGTTTTTCTTTATTTCTTATTCTCCTTAAGACATAATTTCTTCATCTCTACCTTATCTTTGTTCTGACCAATTTTCTCTGGATCATATTTTTTCATATGTCTCTACGTGGCATTGGAGAAGATCATTCAACACTAGAAGCATTTTTCTAGTGGAAAACTACACACAACTTCCATTCCTTATCTTTTGTTGTGAAATATAAAGAATTAAAATTGGGGTGGGAGAGATGGCTCATTGAATAAGCATTTCCCTGGCAAGCACAAGGATCTGAGTTCAATCCCCTGTTTTGCCAAATAAATAAATAAATAAATAAATAAATAAATAAATAAATAAAATAAAATAAATTTAAAAGAGAATTAAAATCATCCACCTAGCATTTACTAGCCAATATTAGACTTGCAGAAAGGACTATTGAATAATGCCCACATGTTGTGCAATTATCTTTTGATGTATAAGCAGCATACAGTACTTTTTAATTCATGGGTCTAGTCTCTGATGTCCATTTCTCACTATATTTCATTTCTTGTATGCTTCTCTGATGTGTGTGCTTACCAAAGAATGGTCTTTTTCTTTACATTCCCTGTTTTTTGCATATTGCTTCTTTAAGCCAAGCATCCACTCTTAAATGGTGCTTTTGCCTCAAACTTCTTGGGGGGGTAAAATTTTCAGCTTCAAACTCTCTCAACAAATCTACAAATTTGCCTCTGGTGCCTCTTGCCTTCTGTCAGCAGTCAACTAGTAAAAGTTTTCCTTTCTTTGTCCCTCTTTAATGTTACTTTACTTTATTGAATGCTCTTCTCATTTTGTCTTACTGAAGTTTTACTGTTTTTTTCCCATTTTGGATTTAGACCTGCTCTTCTATCTGCCCCATAGTCTGCTGATCTATACCTACAATCTTTTCCTATGAGACTGTGTTGAGGTCCATGGACTTAGAGGTTATCATCAGTTAACTTCACAGTTATAAGCCCTTAAAGCCTAACTCTATCCTGAATTCCAACCTTATGCATTTTACTGCTAATTCATATTGTCACTTAAATATCTAATGAGCATGTACAATTTGTTCTGCCATGTACAATGTTTACTTACACACACACACACGTACACACACACACTTACACACACTCACACACACAATCCCTGTCTCTAAGTTTTCCTTTTTGCTGCAGTCTCATTTCAGCTAATGTCATGAGTATTCCCTAGTACTTAGGCTCAGCTCACCTACACTCTCCATTTTGCTCTCCCTCTGATTGAACAGTAAGTTATATTCCCTTTCTCAACAAATATCTCCTTCTATCTCCCTGCCATCTGTGTTCAGGAAACATCACTTGTTCTTAGTGTCTAAGATCACTCTTCAACAGAATTCACTGACTACCTCTTTTGTGCTCTTTTTCTTCTATAACATCTTCTTTTTTCAATGCTAGAAATATATTCATTTCCATTACAAGTTGGTGTAATATTATATTACAATATATTGTGTGAGATGTTGTCCTGCATTTAGAAGTGACATTGACACAAATCCTTGGGTATCACAGGAACCAAAATAGTTGGAAAATATGTCTCAAGTTTCTGTAATTAGCTTATTTAGAGAAAATGCAGGGAGATATGTAGCCAGCTTGTTAGACTCCTCAGGTTTTTGTAAGAATAAGGAAAGGGACTCTGAATTGCTCTAAGTGATGGGACTCCCACTGATTAGTAGAATTCAGTCATTTTAGGTTTATTCTGAGTATAAATAACATAAACTTGGCTCATCCATATGAGGTGTGCAGGACTGTTTAATGCTGTCTGGAAAAGAACATTGGAGGCATAGAGAATGCTGGAGCCTGCCTTCCTCTTTCTGCCCTGCCATGGCAACACCTGCACTTGGTGTATTTTCACATGCTGGATGCTAAAAAATTGTGTTCTTCCATTAATTTGTTTTAGGCTTAGAAAGTAAACATTTCCTTTTTATTTCACTGGAAACATTATTTCTTTTTGTATCAAGGAAAGCATATAAAAATGAAAAAAGAAAGTCAGTCATAGCACATTGCCCCCTGTCTAGTCACATTCCTGTGACAGGATCATTAAATGATAATGATCATTTTCGAGATCCTCCATTTTTGTACAAAGATATCCCAACTTATCCAGTGACACTTTGGTTCATGGGTTTTATTTGTTCTACAAGTTTGTAAAAGATGGCTACATTGTGTGTGTGTGAAAGATGGCTGAGGGCATGACTATCACAGTGCAGAGTTTGCAAACAAAAACAAAGTGTTACCAAACACTTCTGCTTGAAACAAATTATTTGCAAACTAAAGGTTTATGAAGCAAGATATTACTCTCTACTGATTAAAAGAACAGCTTTATGATGTCTTTCTACTTGTTTTTATAATATTGGGATTATATCATAAATAATATTTCTAGATTGGCTTTTGTCAATAAGCAAATTGTTATGCATAATCCTTCAGGTAGATCTACATCATGTGGCAAAGCAACTGCCTAAGACTACATTCACAATATATAAGTACTGTATTTTATAAAATGGTTTTCCTTTTATTTCCAATTGTTTTCAATTTTTCTCCTTACAAACAATCTTGTAATATATGTTTTTGAACATGTGCTAATCTTGCTGCTATGTTGGCTGCCAATAGATATATTGTCAGATCACAATATGTATATATTGAAACAGAAATTGTAATATTACTTTCTAGTACTGGTAATTTTCAATTGGCTTTTCATTTCTTGGCGTAAAACATTCTATTTTTTATGAATCGTCTATAAAGGTGAAGCACGTTGTGTTGTTAAAAAATCAGTAAGAGCCAGGGAGATGGCTCAGTGGAATAAGGGCTTCCCTGGCAAGCTCAAGGGCCTGAGTTCAATCCCTGGTTCTGCAACAACAACAACAACAACAACAACAACAACAACAAAAACAAAAACAAAAACAAAAACAGTAAGATTTCATAGCATGCACATTTAATTCTAAGATATTTGAAGTCTGAGATGAGTATAGCAGATCTCATTGGTTCATAGTTCAAACTTATTGAACCATCAAAACTTCAAGATTGGAAAGTATTATATCTCATTCTGTTCTTCCATCCTACTTGTGCATTTTAACATGGTTCAACTTCCTTCAACAATTCTTTAATTTTTTCCATTACATGCTCTCTGTCTGTATCTGTCTGTCCATCTGTCCATCTGTCTCTGTCTCTATTTCTCTTATCCAGCTTTAATTTTTTAAATGTTATAGTATGAGTGGGATCCAGACTCAAGTGGAGAGGATATTATGATAAATATTTCAAAGACAATGCTTTCTCTCTTTCTATCTTCTGTTCTCCTTTACTTGCCATGTGGATGTTGAAGGGATATTTAACAATAAGGCCACAGGTTGGTTATAAATTTCTTGCAATAAGAAGCCATTCCTTGAGAGATAGTGAGATCTCCAGTCCTGAGAGTGAGAAGCACCTAACAGAGGTCTTTATTACTGGGATCAGAGGTAATCTAGGATCCTTGAAAGGATAATTAGGGAAATATATACCAATTATGGTATTTTAGCATTGGTACTCTTTATGTGATTGGTTTCTTTATATTTTTTAAAAAATTTTATTCATTTTAATAAGAAAAAAGATAAAATGTCAATGCAACAGTTTCAAAACAGGTTAGTTAGACAGTTACAATAATTATTTTTAAATTTAACTTTATTTTTTGATAATTTTATTAAGAAACAAATAGCAATGAGACAGTTTCTAAACCTATTAGAAGAACAGTGTCAATAATTGTTACATTGCATATCGTTGTCTAAGTGGTTATTCATTGTACAAGATGCAGACATGATATCCTATCCATAAACATTACTGGAACAAATCTTTCTATTCATTGAATTAAGAGAAAGTAGCTGTATATCTACCTTAATTTCAATATATAGATACAAAAGTGGTCATTCACTTGTATCCACTTTTTTGTTTAGTTTGGTCAGAAAAGATTATTCCATTGTCATTTAAATATTGTAGGTGTGTGAATTCAGCAAAATATTCCAATATGGTCCAGTAGTCCCTAATAGTAGTGAATTTTCCATAGGACTAGCAATGTCCAAATCTGTTAATTTGAGCCTTCCACAGCTCAGCGTATTAACGTGGCTTCACTTTTCATATCTCATTTCTACACTTTTCTACTGAATGGTTAACACCAAAATAAAGCAAGACTTATATACAATATATGTAACTTTTGTATCTGACAAGGTCATTAATATCCCCTCAGGACTTATCTCAAAATTTGCACCGCAGTTTGTCGATCCTTTGTCAGTGTAAGCTATGTGGATGTGTCACAGCCATTGCTTGACAAATTTTCTGTCTGTGAAAGCCTGAGACAGTATTTTCTCTCCATGTGACTCCTTAGGCACACTCTACGTCATTGATTACATTCCTCTGTGGCCCCATAATCTCATTGATCAGAAAATTGGGACACAAATGAGTTAAACGATGTTACAGTATAGGTTCTCCTATGTCCTGAGTCCTCACTGACCTTGAGAAGCTTTTGCCAAAATGTTGGCTGTCCTTGCAGCCCTTCTTTTTCTCTAATTTTTGGTCTTTAAACTTAGGTTGTTAACTCTCCAGAAGAGAAGCTCATTATTACCCTACAACACATGCAGTTGGGGTTAACCTTACTCTCTGTCTGAATATCAAAGATCTTAGGCATAAGTGGAACATGTATTTTCCATCAAGTATTGATATGTACAACTTTCAGTCTCTACATAATATGGAAAAAGAATTAAAAATAAAAAATATTAAAAAATATGAATAAACAATTACATATTTTTACACAGAAATTTAGAAATCTAATTATATACATCATTGTAGCAAGACAGTCCTGTGACATTTTTTTTCTTGTCTTTGTTGTTTTTTTTTCATTTATTAACCCTTTGAAAAAAAACATACTTGAGAGACATTTACTTGATATGTCATGAAAAGAAGTACGCATTTATAAGACCAGAGTGACAGGCATTCCAAGTATGACCCTGCTATTACACATTGCTATCGTTAGTGCACTCACTCAGTTCACAGTTATCAGCATATATAGTTAGTTAAGGTGAGAATCCTACCAAGTAACTGCTAATTTCAACAACCTGCTGATAGTTCCCAGGATCATTGTCTTACCCAGCTTTGCCCCTGTCATGTTTCCTATCTTTTCTCCTTGCCCTCTCCATTGTCTAATCCTCAAGTTCTCATGTTCCTTTTAAATGTGTTATACCTTTCTATCTGTATTTCTTCTTTTGAGTGCTTATATTAGGAAGACTATATGATATTTACACTGTGGGTCTGGTTTATTTCACTTATGAATATATATTCAAGTGGAATCCACTTAAATATGAAGGCTTTGAGTTTATCATTCTTTATAGCTGAGTAATAACTCCATTATATAAAAATACACATCTTTTTCATCCATTACTCTGGTGATGGGCATCTTGCTTGTTTCCAGGATTTGGCTATCACAAATTGAGCTACTATTAACATAGGTGCACCTATATCACTATGATATGATGCTTTCAGTTCCTCTGGGATAATTCCTAGTAGGGTGATAGCTGGCTTGAATGGGATTTCCAGTCCTAGATTTTTAGAGTTTTCACCCTGATTTCCATAATGTTTGCACCAGTCTACATGCCTACCAGCAGTGCAGAAGGGTTCCTCTATCCCCACAGCCTCTCCAACATTTGTTGTTAGTTGATTTGTTTATGATAGCCATTCTTTCTGGGGTAAGATGGTATCTCAGTGATGTTTAAATTTGTATTTCATGGATGTCTAGTGATATGGAGCATTTTTTCATATATTTATTTGCTTTTTTAATTTCATCCTGTGATAAGTGTGCTTTCATCTTGGATGCCCATTTCTGAATTGGGTCTTTAAATTTTGGGACACTAATGTTTTTAATTTGCTCCTTCTCTTTGTGATTTTGTATAGCACTGTCCTCTGACCTTTTTTGTAGAGCTTTTTTGGATTTATTACCTTAGCATGTACCAATATTATTACCCAAGAGGGATTGTGAGGTTAAGGCAGTTAGTTTTGTATTTACAGAACCACAATTAAGAACACCAATAATGGTTAGTGATATTTACCAGTTGAGTTTTTTTTTGTAGCTAATGGGTTTATATTTTAGACCGTGAAGGCAAACTTTATGTCTGTGTAGCAAAGTAGATATTAAATTGGGAATCTGTATTTAAATTAGTTCCCCTAAGTTCTGTCTGATCACCTCCCTTAGATGTACCTGTGGTCTTCCAGGCAGGCCAGTTCACCCCAGTTACCTGCTGTCACCTGTCTTGATCAAGAGAGAAAGAGAGGATGCTCACATAGATCACAGTCTAGCAGTGTCTCCTCTTACTGTGTCTGGATCTACCAAGTTCAAACTCATCCACATGGGCTTGGCATAAGTCTAGCTGCTGCGCTATGCTTCTTCCTGCTGCAGCCCATCAAAGTAAACCCAGTACAGCACTCTGGCATGATCTTTCTCTCCTGTATGTGCTGGGTGGGTCTGGGCCCTAGCCTCTATGCAGCGAGTTCGCCACAGGGTTCCACACCAGACTTGTCTGATGGAAGAGATTTAGGCGAGTGTACAGATGGTCACCCACAAACACCAGTCCTGAGCCCTTGCTCAAAAGGTATCCAGAGAGCACTTAATGAAGCCCACACACACATATGATGGGTCTGGGTTCAGACTGCAATGCGGTATGGTGAGCAGGTGAAAGGTCACACATACACGCTGTGCTTAGGCTTTGTCTGAAGAGGGATCTGGAGAGTGGGCAAGGAATTGGCAGGTTCCTATCCCCAACACACACACAGGGCCTAGGCTCTTGCTGGAAAGGGATCCATGGAGCAGGTGAACAGGCCTCTCTGTATTGTTTTGCATTTACATATATTTCTATGCATTTCAGTTTTCTGTAATTTTTTCTATTTTATTTTTGTGTCATCTCATGTGTTATTTACACTTAATGAATATGTACTTTTCAATTTTGAGCAAATGTTTCTCTTGCTCAACTTAGCTGTTGCCTACATACCTATCATCCTCTGACTCCCATTCCTACTCTGGTTAAAGAATAGAAATCATTCTGTTAAAAAATGAAAAAAGTAATAAAATTCATGTACTCACAATCAAAATAATATAAAAATCATTCTGTTATTCTTGGTTCATAGTTTTACATAAAAATTATGTGAAATAATGAATGCAAGTTACTTTTGTGTTATGTAATAATGTTTAATATTACAAGTTGTCAACATTAATTTACATTTCCCTTATCCCACTTATTAACTAGAATTCAACAGAATTATTTTCAGCATATTTTATGCAATGAAAAATTATCAAACCATTCCTCACAACATTAAAAAAGAGTGATAAAAACTTGGTGACTTATGCTGAGTCAACCAATGGACAGAAAGAGTACTTTGACAGGAGAAATGGAATGTCCTATTAACACTATGTGACATATTTCAAGGAATTTTAACAGCAAATTTAAAAAAAAATTAAAATTTGCTTACCACGCAGCTTGGACTCATAGTGCTCCTGTTTCAGACTCCCCAGTTCTGGAATTATCAGTGTACACCACCAAGCTGGCTCTCGGTGGCCAGCTCAGTGTACCTGTGGGTGGGGCCTGCATGACATGTGGTGCCGGTATTGAACTCTGTCTCTGTACTTGCATAAGTAGACACTTAGTCCACAGAGCTATCTTGCTAGCCCTTAACAACAAATTTAAATGCAAAGCAAGTCAGTGAAAAATTTCTTCCATATGTTTGACTGTTGAATAAAACAAAAGCATTTGTTAACTTTTTTTTTCATATAGCCTGAGCATGGGAGCTTTAGGACCAGCCCAGTCTTCCCTAACCCAGGCTACCCTACTCTGTTCCTGCAGGGCAAAGACCCAAGAGCTGTCCGGACTCTGGCCCCTGCACAGGTATCTCACCCCCCTTTCTCCTTCATACTTCTCAGGGAAGGCTGCTCCTTCCCTCCACCTGGGCAGTAAGAGCAGATCTTGCTGTCATTACAGACAGAGACAAGCTGCGGCTCATGGGTGGTGACAGCAAATGCTCAGGGAGAGTGGAGGTGTGGCATGAAGGCTCCTGGGGTACAGTGTGTGATGACTCCTGGGGCCTGGCAGAGGCCGAGGTGGTGTGTCAGCAGCTGGGCTGTGGTCCTGCCCTGGAAGCCCTGGGAGAAGCTGCATTTGGCCCTGGAAATGGAAGCATCTGGCTGGATGATGTGGAGTGCCAGGGCCAGGAGTCCTCCCTGTGGGCCTGTGCCAGGGATCCCTGGGGACAGAGTGACTGCAAGCATGAAGAAGATGCAGGCGTGAGGTGCTCAGGTGAGTGGTAGGGTCAGGGGCATGGACTGGGCCTGTAGGAGTGTGTGTGTGTGTGTGTGTGTGTGTGTGTGTGTGTGTTTGTGTGTGTGTTTGTGTGTCCAGGAGCCCTTCCTAGACTGCCCTCTTCTTAATTCTTTGGCTCTTGAGAGGCTACACTGTGAGCTCCTCACTTGTGGGAGAGAAACATGTGCAGCCATAGTAGTTGTGACCTGGTTATTTCCCAGTCAACAAAGGTCACTAACTCCAATTTCTCTCTCTTCTCATCAGGTGAAAAAAAGTCTGCTCTCTCCACTCCTATACGTAAGTGGTTCTTTTGCTCTATGCCTTATAATAGAGGAGATGTACAGATTTTCAGCAACCTTCACTATGGATACTGGCATACTTAGAAAATTCCTGTAGACTTGGTGATCAAATGTTAGGAACAATAGAATTTGTTAAGTTGTAGCAGCAAAGGGCATCTATGGCTCAACAGCATTGCCTTAGGGAAATCCCTTAGAGTGAGACTGAATCAATAGTTGCCACAGGTTAGTGTGGGTTCTGGGTTGGTATGTTTGGCTGCAGGTATATCCATTGTAGTTGGGGCTGGTGGAGGACTGAGATAAGTGCTTTCCTCTGAGTTTATGACTTTTTTAAATGTCATTTTTCCTTTTCAGGTACCAGTACAGTCTCAGCCTCTGTCCTTGGCAACTTCTCCTTATATGAGATCCTCTGCATCATCCTGGGAATCCTTCTTGTGCTGATGCTCATTATCTTGGGAACGCAGCTGGGCAGATGGAGAGCAGGACGTCAAGGTGGAGTTTAAGGGAGAAGCTGATTTTGAAAGTATGTAGGGAAAGACTGAATGAGTTATGACTTTTTAAAAAAGTGGATATGACTAACTTCTTGTTTTCTTAGAAATTATCTTCTGAATTATAAACTTCAAGATTGAAAAGACTTTAATGCTTGGACTTGGATTTAGTGTATATGCTATCAAATATGACAGTGTAACTGAAAAATATCAGTAGAACTGTCTATAACACAGTTAGAGTCATGAGACCTACTTATGTCACTTTAGATGACAGAGTTAAATAATGAATACTGGCAGTGCAGAGATTTCCCCAAGGGGATTACTTGGAAACAGAATGATTTTCTAGTTGTAAGACATATGCCTATAAATACATGTTGATTTCTCCAGCCTTCACCACTGAAGATGCTTTTGATGAGGCCTTGTACCAAGAGATAGAGTACCTTGTGAAGGCAGAGAAGACGGATTTGCTGGACAAAGCAGGTGTGTTGCACATCCTTTCTGTTCATGAATTTCTCATCAGTGTGCATATCTTTAACAAATACAGACCCACTGTTATCTCAAGTTTACAGGATGTATTAATTGTCTTTCCATTACTACAATATAATGCATGAGGTAATCAAATTATAAGGACAAATATTGATCTTGCCTTATAGCTTCAGATGTTTCATTACATGGCTACATGGCCTCATTGCTGTGAGGTATATAGTCGAACAAGTTTCTCACATTATGATTTCCAGAAAGCAAAGAGGTCAATGAAAGGTCAAAGTTGCACCTCCTTGTGAGCATGTGTCCCCAGTAACATAAAACCACCCACCAACCTCACTTGAAGCTTCTGCCACATTTGTACAGCACAATACTGAGGGCATAGCTGTACACACACATGCCACTGGATAATAGTTGAAAACTAGATCACAGTACATGGTCAGCCTCTTACTAAGAGAGGAATTTCAAATGTATTATCTACAAGTATAAAGCCTTAAGATTTTCTCTGAACCATCCTCCCACAATCCTAAGTGTCTGTCTCATTTGTTTTTCTTTTTATAAAATCTTTCATTTATTTATTTGTTTGATACACAGTCCTGTTATGCAGTTTGGACTAGTACTGGTCATCCTGCTTAGCCCCCTGTGTGCTGGGATTACAGACATGCACCACTGTGCCTGGTTTCAGTGGCCAGTACCAAGTGCCCAGACTTCCAAAGCCAGGCATGGCACGCAGTCCTGCGGATTGAAATCAGGTCCTTGCAATTTCCAGGCAGGCACTTAGACCATGCAGCTATCCCCTGACCTGATTTGTTTTCTCGTACCAGGAACTGTATCTGATGACTCACAAGCAAAGCTGTTTTATTACACAGGAGAAAATGAGCAGGATGGAGATCATGAATCTGCCCCAGGTAGCAAATCCATGTCCTCTCTTGCCTGATAGGTTGAGCAGGAGACATCTCTTTGAGGAGAATATACTGCTGTGGTTGTGATCAGAAACATCGTTTTTGTCTGAACCACAATTTTTTTTGCCATCTTCTTATTCTAAGAGCTTAGGGAAAGAAATAGTGCAGTTACTTCTCATATCGAAAGCTACTTCTAGTGGGCCACAAGCATACCTAAGATGTGTTATTATATTGAAAAATCTGTTTTAAAAAATGAAATTTGAACAAAAACCTCTCAAAAACTTTGCCATGAATGACACTAAGAATAATGGTTTTCACTCTAAACTAGTGATGTTTGAATCATTGTGTGGTTTATGCGAGCATTGAGAGTGAAATATTTGTTAATCCTTCAAATACATGAAATGCAAGGTCCCATCCTTATTACCTAGGAGGAGATTTTCTCTACAAAGGACCTGAGACAAAGAATAACTACCCTCAATATTCTCCAAGTGGTAAAGATGGACAGCTCCTAGGAGGGGACATAACCAGAAGCGTTCTTAGTGTGTGGGATTCTAAGGGTGTACAGTAGTAATGGATGTTGTCATTCATACTTGGTTGGTGGATATGCATGTCTGTGTGATATAAGCCCAAGTTTTCATCTCCTCACTGCTCTGTGTCTTTCACCACCTCAGAGAGCACATGGTAGGTGGAATTCTTTGGTCCACATTCATTGTGCCTCAGCCAGTGATTTGTACTGATCTCACCCAGGCATGTGCTATAAGCCTGGAAGTATCACCTAAAACTCATAGCATAATGAATTTTTGTTGTTTTCCAGTATGAGAGGACATTTCAATAATTATTCATTTTAAAAATGGCAATATTTAGAAGATTTACATAATTTGTAAGAATATTAAGATCAAATGTGCAACTTTGGGACAACCTAATTTACAATTTCTGCATTAGATATGACTTAAGACCTCATGCAACACATAGATTTCTTTTGCACTTTATCTTTGTTTTCAGAACTTCCAGCGCTGCATGTTGATTCCACAGGCAGTGGTTATGATGACGTTGAAGAGATACTTATTCCTGAAATTCCTTCTTCATTTGGGAGAAGTGAGAGGAACTTTGTTCCAGAAGAAAGAGATGGTGCCAGGTATTTTCAGACAGATGGGTAGACAATTCTTTCTCTAATCCAGTTATATTTGTGCAAAAGATGATTTTGAACCCATTGATCATAAGTATTCCTTTGCTAATAGAATTGGGATACCCTTGTGCACTTCAATGATGCCCACTCATTTCTATCCCTGGTTGTAGCTATTTTATCCTTTCTTAAAGAATGTTTATATTGTCTGTGTTATACACACCACACATTAGATGTAGACATGTTGTATTGTAATTGGAAGAAGAAATTCTGAAATGACACCTAGAATTTGGTGGCATATTTATTTTATGTCAACATAAATATCATTTCCCAAATATGGGGCCCCAAAGGCTCAGGAAGGCAGGTTTTAAGGGGCTGCAAGCGAGAAGGAGAGTACTTGGCTGTCTTTAATTGTTCTTACAAAATGCATCATTGTCTGCAGCTATGCATGGAGTGGCCATTTTTGTTTTTTAAAATGTAGTACAGGATTTATAGGGTCTCATTACACAGATCAGGCTCATGGTAACCCTCATGCTTTTAGCTTTCCAGGTGCTGGGTTTATAGGCATGGGCCATTATGTCTAGTGTTTAACACTGTCTCTGTGTGTCCTGGGGATGGGACCAGCACAACATGCTGAGTATTGAACTCATGACCTCTGTGTCTCCTGTGGATTAAGCAGGTGCTTTAATCCACTGAGCTATTTGGCCAGCCCACGACCAGTCTTTTTTAAGAGATGGAAGCAACTAAACCTGTAACACTACTGTCAGCTGGGCAACTGAATTATTCTATATGGAGTGGGCAGGGAGATTCTGCTACAGTATGAGTTGCAGAAACAGTGTTTTTGCTCTTATTTCATTCCCCATTTATATAGTCTCTTTTAAATTGTGAGGAATTTGTAATTTTTTAGTAGTAAAGTAAATTACATCTATGAGCTATAAGTATTGTGTTTAAGAAGGATATAACCATGTTTATGAAGTTGAAATTGGGCACAATTAATTCACAGTGTGAAATGACTTTAATTTGAGAATCATAAAATTTCTTCTTGGAGGAAGAGACAAATTCTCTTCATTATTCAGTTGATGTATAAGGCCACATATTCTCAACTATGGGTATAAAGATGTCTTGCCATAAAGAGCAAGATATCATGGGATTAGGTTGAACTGTTCTCTTTTAGCATTTGCAAGGGGACTCCAGCTGTTCTCACGAATACTTTGAGATCAAGTATGTTCTATTAGTGAGACACTGAGGAGTCATCTGCTGTCCATTCCTTAAGGAATCATACCTTCCTGCTGTAGAAAACAACACCGATGTCTCTTTCCCTACCTTGCCACTACTATCCCTCCTCTTTTCCATTACTCAGATCAAGATAAGAGTCTATTTAAAACAGGCAACACAATGTATGAAATCTGGCTTGATGGTGCACACCTATAATTCCTTTCCTAGGCAGGCAGATACTAGGCTTGCTGTGAGTTCAAGGCCGGTCTGTGCTACACAATGAGTTCTACTTCATGCTGAATTTAATAGCAAGAGCGAGTCTCAACTGCTGACCCTCTTAAAAAAGTGACAGTATGAGGCAGGTTTGTCTTGCCTTTTAGACAAGTCCTGTCTCCAGACAGGTATCTAGCACTCATTTCTACACTAATCTTTCCTTCTGCAGGCACACCATGCACCATTCTTCTGCCATCCCTCAAACCCACAATGTCCTTTAATATTTCAGGCAACTCTCTTCAGTCTCTCAAGAAGCCACCCTCTCTTTCATAGAAGAGACAGTGTCCCCAGTGGCCTTGAGACAAGAAGAAACTGGCTATGATGATATTGAGCTGGGTGTCATATAGTGCCTTAATTGGAGAGAATTATTATTTAGTGAAAATATGTACTAATAAAAGCCAGAAAAAGAAAAAAAAATAATTTCCAATTTTTGTTCATTCTATTTCTTTTTATGGGACTTAGAAATTCATAAGTAACAATAAGTACATGGAAATTGCAAAGAAATTCATAAAGTACAAATCTGCTGAGGAAATTATAATAAAAATGAAAACTAGAGCCAAAAATAAGTGAAGTAGATTTGAAAACAATACAAAAAATATCATTAAAACAAGGAACTGGTTCTTTCAAAAGGACAAAATTGAAAATCCATAGCCAGAATTGAGGTACACATGCAAACACACCAAAGAAACACAAACACAGACAACCACACACACACAGTCACACAAACAAGGAGAGGGAGAGGGAGAGGTAGAGAGGAAGGGGGGGAGGTTTCAAATTAAATAAAATCAGAGACAAAAATGTCACAAGTGATGTCACAGATGTGTAAAGAATCTTCAGAAGTTATTATGAACATCTATTTTCAAACAAATTTGGTACTTAGAAGAACACACAAATCTTAAGACACACATATTTTGAAGAAGGAATTATGAGGAAACTGAATATCTGAACAAACCAGTAATGAGGAATGAGCTAGTTCCATAATAAAATATTTTGCATCAAAGAAAAGTTCAGGACAATAAAGCTTCCCTGGGGAATATTACAAAACATTTATAGAAAAATTAATACAAATTCTTTTGAAACTCTTTGAAAACATAAGGGAGAGGGAGATTTTCCAAACTCATTCTCTGAGGCCAAGATGGTTGTAGGAACAAAAATAGAAAAGAATATGACAAAAGTCAACAATATACTAATGTTTCTCATTAATGTCTTTAATGAAAATAAATGTTTTAGAAAAAGGTAATAAAAAAGGAAGACAACCATTTTGTTTCTGTGTATTCAAAATAGGATAGAAATGCAGCTACTTTCTCTTAATTTAATGGGTAGAAAGATTTATACTAATAGTGTTTGGATAAGATGTCATGTCTGCATCTTGTACTATGAATAACCACTAAGAAGGCAACAATATGCAATGTATTAATTATTGAAACTGTCCTACTAATTGGTTTTGAAACTGTCTCATTTCTCTTTGTTTCTCAATGAAATTATTAAAAAATAAAAATAAATAAATCAGTAAAAAGGAAGACAAGAACACAAATTTAAGATTTCTTGAAAGCATGCCGTGATATTCAGTCATGTGTCCAACCTTGCATAATGTTTTGTATCTAGTTGTCCCCCCACAGCTTCACGCAGTCATGGGGTGGGGACTTCAAGAGTTTGAGATTAACTCATGATCCATTGGGATTATCGGTGATCAACATTTGGATTATGGGTCTGAGTACTGCTGGGATTATGGTGTGAGTAATTCCCCCAACCTGGGGTGGATAGCCTGAATGGAATATAAGAGAGACAGAGAGATAGACTGTCTCTCTGTAGCCATTGTTGCTATTTTTTGAGTTTGCTTTCTTGTTCTATACCGCCACCATGAACTACTGCCAGTTGCCCTGTGCCACTCTGCCATGGACCCAACCGAGTATGGACTGAAACTTCCAGTAACTGTGAGCTGAATAAATCTTTCATTCCTTTATTTTGGATGTCAGGTATTTGTGCCAGAAACAAGGGAAGAGTAACTTAGACACATAATTATATCTGTTAATCTGAGCAACATATTTGATGATAAA